>NW_014575227.1:0-48911 GCF_000527765.1 Bipolaris victoriae FI3 | reverse complement strand
AACCTGTGGGCTTATAGCCTGTTGGATCGAGTAGTGCGGAAGTTGCTACTTGTTCTATCGATAGCTCAGAGGTAGAGATCTCTGTCTTCTACTTGTCCAGCGATAGACTCAGAGGTAGCTCGAAGGTAATAGNAATAAAAGAAAGAAGTAAGTAGTGAGAGGAGTAAGTTGATCGTTGTATTGACTGCGCTCTGCTCTCTAGCTACTAGCTATTCTACTACTATATATATTGATGATAATAGATTCTAGAAGAATCTATCTAGTAATAGATTTAGTAATCTTAAACGTAATAGATAGATAGATTGGGTCAGGGATCGATAGATTGCTTGGATTGTTGAGATTAGGGTGCAATGTTGACTTGGGTCAGGGATCGGTATCGTCCCAACATAGATTAGAGATTGATGGATTGGTTCTCTCAGAGATCAGCTGAATAGCTTAGATCTCTAACAAAAGCAAAGCTTAGATTAAGAGCTATAAAATAAGCTACTAAAGATCTAAATTAGGTAATTATTTACAGAGATAATAGCGTTTTTGAGATCCCAATGTAGAGACCTAATGACCAGACTACCCGCGCTTTGCAGGGGCCTTCCACCCTAAGGGAAATAGCTAATTAAAGTCCCTTCGTGTGTGCCGGAAAACTTACTTCGTGGGCCAGAACTAGTCAATAAGAGCGCAAAGTCAGCAATTATCTCCGCGCCATGCTGTATCTCATTGGCTCATTCCGGCCCACAAGGATTTCCGCTACATAGGGACCGATACGAGAATAACGCTGCTTTATCGTTTCTTAGTAGAGCGGCGGCATCAGCGTTTTTAGGCAGAGTAAATGGCGACAGCGGCCGAGGTCGCTGTTACCAGTAATAAGAAGGGTTTTCCTCTTTGTAGAAAAATTCTATTTACTTCATAGCTATATATGCTATATTTCTGTAAGAGGGTTCTATAAGTTTATAAATTTTTAGATTTTTGTAAATTTTGATTAGACAGTCGTCACGTGATGAGCCACTAGTATAATGTATGCCGGAATGTTTCTGCCGACTCTCCAACGTTGAAAGGCACATTGCTATCAGCGGAATGACTATGATCAGCGTTATTTTCTCTATTGGTTAGATCATCTTCACAAAGTGAAAATACTACGATATCTTGATTAAGGTATATCGTGTCTGAACTAGGTTCGCATAAATGCTTACTGCGTGGACAATAAGGCCACCACCTCATGATAGTACGGCTGCTGATTAGCGGCAACAATTCCGCTGCTAACATGCAGTATGACACCTGTCTTCAAAGCCGTAACAGCTCGAACAGCAAATATTCTCTCTGAATAACAAAATATCATCGCGGTACTCCAACAAACACGCATCATCATAATCTTAACCTTGCATCCTGCAACATCCAATCATGGCGCCAAACCTCCACCTCTACCACACCCCAGGCTCCTGTTCCCTGGTCTCACATATCGCTCTAAACAGCGCTTCACTTTCTTTCAACGCAACAAATCTCCATGCAGCGCGGGGCTTCCCAGCATCGCAGCTACATCTCAACCCCAAAGGCCGGGTCCCGATTCTAGAAATCGATGGTGAACTCATCACCGAAACACCGGCTATCCTTGCCACCATCTCTGCTTTGGCACTTGAGAAGAATTTACTTGGAAAGGGAGTGATGGAGCAGGCGAGGGCGTATGAGTGGATGGCGTGGTTATCAGGGACAATGCATGGACAGGCTTTTGGATGCTTGTTTCGGCCTGCGCGATTTATCAAGGATGAAGCGACGCATGAAGCTCTGCGCGAATCAGGTAGGAATCAGGTCAAGGAGTGCTTTGAATACGTTGAGAAGAAGTTGGAGGCGAGGACCTGGGCTATTGGTGAGGGCTTTACCGTGGTCGATGCGTATCTGCTGGTGTTTTATAGGTGGGGTAACATGTTGAAGATGGAGATGCGGGACAAGTATCCAAACTATACCAGGCTCGCGGATGCTGTCATGGAAAGGGAAGACGTAAGGAAGACCATTTTGAGTGAAGGCATAAGTGCGCTGAACGAGTGAGCAGGTCAAGTAAGGGTGTCAAGATGGTGTGGAGATAGCACCGAGAATGCAATGACGTGTACACAACATCCATTGCTAGAGTGATATCCGACACGCTTTTTTTGAAGTTACCCTCTATCTAATTGGAAAAGTACATGAACAATAACCACTACATGAAACGAATGCTCCTTGAAACATGTGTTTAGTCATAACCGTAATGCAGTATCGTAATTAGTAAAAATTCTGCGAGAAGCCACTCCATTATCAGGAGCAAGATCCGTCGCGCAGATGCTCACAGTTCTTCATCATCTTCATGAGCACAAAGACCAAATTTGCAGCCATCACTGACATCAGATTCTACCTCGGACTCGGATGGAACATCTGTACCCTGAGTGATGACGTTCATCACAGCCAGATTATGTATCTCGCTCAAGTCGTACATGTTGTGCACAAAACGGTTGATTGCGCTGCGATTTGAAGTCTTTGAAACATTGGCAGGCTCGACATCGAACTTTGCGTGTTCCGGCATAATGATGTCTTCAGCCTGGGAGCATGTTAGTGGGCTGGACATGCAGTCCTTTACGACCACACATACCTGATCCAAGACTTCGTATAGATCCAGTTTCCATTCTGGGTCATCTAACAATGGGTCATTGGACGCATCCAAGGCGTGTGTTATTTCACAAGAAACTAGTTGATGACAAGGAGGACCCATTGCATTATCCCAGTGCCCACGATAGGTCCAGGTCACTGTGAGAAAGGAGCCATCTCGCAAAAAGCTCTCCAGCACCGATCGGAGTGCTTCGATTGCTTCCTCTAGAACATTCAAGCGAATATAGCATTGGTGCATGATAACGTGAAGTTTGAAGTCCTTCTTGTTCTTGATATCAAGTAAGCTGCAGAAGTCGTCAAACAATAACCCACTGCGAACTAGTGCTGTTTCGCTTAAGGTATGTCTACATTTGGAAGAAAGAGCGTGTTGCTGTGGCGGAGTACGGTAGCGATCGATATTGCAATGAACTGTCAGACTTCGGATCAGTTCTATTGTAGGGAGGCCGAGATGAAAAGCGTCGTTTTGCAGGACTAACTCAATGCGACTCGATTGGCATTGTAAGAGATCTTCTTCATTGAGAGACTTGTAGAATGAAACTCCGATCTCATGTGCAGTAAGGTCGCCGACGTAGTCTGGGGATAGATAGTGTGGGAGAGCAGAATGATCAAACAACTGACTGAGATCGCCATCTTCCGCACGGAACATGCATTGAGCAATGTCTATGAGGCGTGGGAACATTGCAATCGTGTCTGGTGGACAGTAGGGGCATGTGAAGGTGTAGTGTTGCTTGACATGCTGTCGCGCCAGCAGATGGGGGGATGTTCTGTCGGGATCATAGTGCCATAGGTGCTGATATATCATGTCTCGGATCTCTCGTGGCAAACGATCTTGCATTTGGGCTGCAAGGTTTTGATTCCAGATCTTGCAGTATGGGATTATGGTGCGATTGACGATGGTATCGTTCAGCCAATCGCTGTACTGCCCATGTAGCATCAAGCGCCTCGTGGCGAGCCATCGCTTCTGCTCTTCTAGTCGATCTTCTTCACGTTTGATGTCTTTTTCGCTATTTGGGATTAGCTAGATCGTTCTCGTGCGTCGGACATTCAGGGACTATCAGATACGCTTGTGAGAACCGGGCATTTCTGTGCTTTGCCCTATATGTGAGTCAGTATTGACGTATAATGATGTATTAGTGGTCTTACCAAAGCAACTTCTCTCGTGCTTTATCTAGCTTGTTTTGTGCGAGAGCTTCGGATGAGTTCGTCATGTCTGCAGTCACAGATTGCGGTGTTGCACGCCAGAATGGACGAAGAGAAGTTTAAGTCAGTAGAGAGAAAGGGAGAAAGTTTGCTCTGTATTTGCAGTGCCAGGACAGGGTTGGGAGGGGTACCTGCCGTCAATACAAGAGCTAGGCCAGATCCAGCTTGGGGCTTTCCCCACGGCGCCAGAATGTCGCGTAGTCATGTGATCAGAGTGTATTAGGGAGCTAGATCCAACTCGTCGGTGCGATTGAGTAGCCAAAATGTCCTGCCTCTACCTCCCTCTATCTTGCGCAAGTGCGTGGATATCAGTGTTATCCCAGTCCATATCGCTTCATCATTTCATACCTTTTTAGCACCACAAGCTAATCTGGAGTAACGGATCCTGAACATCAACCCGCTTAAGAGAAAAGGTATCGCAGAATATAAGCATAATATCATTTTTAGACCCAATCAGGGTGAAGAACCACAACGCCAATTTCTTAGCGGACTGAACCACACAGAAAGGTCATATCAACCGATGGAAAAGATAGGAGCAAGAGTAGTATTTTTGGGTTATCATTAATGTCTATCGTGATGTCTTTGATTTTTTTTCGGAGACTGGATGACACAGTCAAAATCAGCCCTTCATATGTAGCAATTACCCATAGCTATCATAGCGCAATGAACGCTCAAGAGGGAGGTGAGGTAGGCTCAGGGACACCAGGAGGGCAGTGCCTAATTGCTCAGTTAGCTGGATACTAGTGGACGTGTAGCGAAGAAGTTACTTACCAGTGGTCATTGTGGGGCTCACAAGCCTCGGCAGGCGCAGCAGCAGCCTCACTGGCGGTTGCAGAGGTGACAGCAGAGGTGGCAGATGGGGTGGAAGAAGAGGTGGCGGCTGGAGACTCCTCAGGCGCAGCGTAGCGACCAGGGCAACCCACACCGGGAACAGCAATGTCATAAGCATAGGCCTCAAGAGCAAAGTACTGAATAGTGTCACTGTCCCTAGCGGAGTATGTAGCGTTGTTCTTAGCAAGGTTGATGACACTAGGGTACTTCTCCTCTTCCTCATTCGTGTAGTGCTCTACGACACCCTCACCAACTGGAGGAAGATGAAGAAGGCGGTGTATAAGATCCGAAGCCCAAAAGTAGTTGGTGGCACCATTGGCGACATTGTAGCCATACATGCACATGGACTCAAGAGGCTTGCGGAGCTCGTAGGAGAGGTCGCAAATGACAGTCTCTGAGGTTGCATTAGATCCACGCCAATGGCCGGCCCATCCTGATTTCTATTAGTAACTAATATCTCTTCAAGTTTTGGAGTGAGTTTATGTACCATCCTGGTGACAGTTTCCGTCAATGTCATCACATCGGAAGAGAATACCGGCCTTGTCGCCGTCGACGATCTTGGTGTACCAACCAATAGGTTCACCGGTAGGAGAATCACCAAAATACTTGGTGTAAATATGGGACTCGTTTCCCCAACGGAGGATGTGATCGCGAGCATGGCGGGCGAGGAGCACTGCCTCGTTGAGCCCTTTCTGGAGCATCGTGCGTTGAGTAGCATTGCAGGATGCATGGATAGGGAAATTATCGACGGCACCAGCATTCCATGTCGAGTCACCGACAGAAATTTGTGCGTTTTCGCTGGTAGTGATTGTGAAGGTATCACGCGGGGCGATAGGTCCGGCCATGACGGCGGAGGCTCCAAGGAGCAGGAGAGCAGAGACACGAGCAGCCATTGTGAAGTTGGTCTGAGGGACAGCAGCCGAGTCTGGGATTGGATGTGAAATTGATATTGAATTCCCGAGGCGCTGGATGCTGGATACTGGACGAGGGTAGCTGGAGACAAGCTGCAGGCTCTTTATATATCCCACGAGGCTGGCCTGTTGTTAGTTGGCACTGTTCGTCTCGGTACTCAAATTCCGAGCTCACGTTGAACAGAGCCGCCGAGGCTTGAAGAAAAAAAACGCCTCCACCTGGCAGCTGCAGATACACCCTGGTCTGATGCCCGTTCAGAGAAGCCGATACTACACAACACGGGCCTGAAGATGCATCCAGTGCTTGGTCTGACGTACAGTCTCTGCGATAGAGCTTGGCTTTCAGCCGCGTGGGGTCTGGAATACATGTTTCTCCGCTCAAGCGTGATTTTGGGGTTGGTTAAGTACCATGATGGGCGCCCAATGGAGAGAAATTCTCGCTCCCAAGATACAAGCTGTCGGGATTCATGGCCATGTTGAGGAAAGCCGAATGTGGTACATTGTGACATCCTTGTATTACTACAGGGACCTTCCAGACAGCATTTACTGTCGAATGACATACTTTCGTAGAGCTGAAGATATTGGGATAGTCATATGGATCTCCAATAGGAACTGATCAGTGATGCCAAGCTAGACTTACTATCTTATTTTTGACCTGGTTCAGAGGTGAGCTATTGACATCGACAAGATTCGAGAGACGAAGACGTATTTTGAATACTTCCAGCAACAGAACTGCTGTCTAGATGTGCGTGTAGACTATCACTACCGCTCTGGTAGTAAAAGCCGCAGCACCACCCACGCATCCCACTATCCATGCACCCAGCATACATCGCCAAGCTGTCCGCCACCCTACTTGTGGCGCTATTCCCGCCCACGTACAGAAGACGCTTGTCGGATTTGGGGCATACAGAGACCAAGCGCAGGCCATGATTCGATGTGTTTCCGGATGTAAACAAATGCCAAGGGCAATCAATCCAACACGGTGCTCAATGCCAAGCGCATCCATGGCGCCTCTCGTCCAAATAGATGGGACCCGGAAAGTTCTTCGTAGGGTTCCAGAGGCCCTGCACCTTCGAACCGTGGTGCCTTTCCTCCGCTCCGCTGATTCCACCGAGGCTTGACCACACGGTTATATCAGGACAGGTGCGCTGACCACTCTTGTCGCACACACACCTCGAGACCAGTCGGCTCGCTTTTCTAGCACATTCACTACCCCCTGGCTATGCCTTCGACAATGCACTTCATGCTCTCTTCAGCAGTCCTGCTTCTTGCAGGGTCTGCTGCTGCCCAAACCTTGACCCCAACCCCAACCAGCACAAGCTCTGTGGCCCGCCGGACTACCTCTGCGCCTGCCACAACGTCGTCTCCAACATTTACTGCCGTATCAGATTGCCATCCACACAAAACCGTACTGTAGGTCACCAACTTCAGAGATTGGGTGGGATATTTTGAACTGACATGAGACAGATGGTGCATGGTTGGTGAGGAAGAGTACCAGGTATCTGGGCCTACAGCCACCGAGGAATTTCAATCGCAATACACAGACTGTCATTCGCATTCTTCTGGAGTGTATGTAAAGTTTCCACTCTGTAGAGCCGACACTAATTTATCCAGATACTGTGTCGACAACAGGGGCGAAGATGTAAAGATCCTTGTCAATGGCGCAGGAGAAGAGTCGCACAGCACAGAAGGAGAGTCGCACAGCGCAGGAGATTCGCATGACCATGGAGAGGAGCCTGCAGCTGGCTCAGCTAGCGAGTCCGGAAACAGCGGCCAGCACTGTCACGAGCACGCTGGTATCCCCCACTGCGTTGGTGGAAGCTCTGGACCAGTATGCGAAGCCCCTGATCGTAACTACAATATTGGTCTTCGAGTCGGTCTTCTTTTCGTCATCCTCGTCACCAGCGGTATCGGAGTTTTCACTCCCGTTCTGACCAGGAAGTTCAACCTCGTCGGCGCTGACAACATCATCTTCGTTGTCTTGAAGCAATTCGGTACCGGTATCGTCATTTCGACTGCATTTATCCATCTCTTTACTCACGCTCAACTCATGTTCTCGAATGAATGTCTTGGCAGACTAGAATATGAGGGTACCACGGCCGCAATCTTCATGGCTGGTTTGTTGCTTTCCTTTTTGGTAGACTATCTCGGTGCTCGTTTTGTACAGTGGCGCCAAAGTAAGCATTCAAGCAGCGGCACAGAGGTTGCAGCGGTTGCCGGCGACAACAAGTCTGGCGAGGTCGCCTCTACTCCTAGCTCGGATCAAGGGTCTGACCACGGTCACGCCGGACACGCACATGGACCCATGCGCATTGCTACCCCCATGGAACAGAAAATTAACGTCATGAACCTTGAGGCTGGCATCATCTTCCACTCCATCCGTAAGTTTATGCTGATGCGCATGGTGCCATCCAACTAACGCGCTTCTTAGTCATTGGTATCACCCTCGTTGTAGCTAGTGATGGGTTCTTCATCACCCTCTTCGTTGTCATTCTCTTCCACCAGATGTTCGAAGGCATCGCTCTGGGAACTTGCATTGCTGATCTTCCAAAGGCTGCAGCGGGAACGCTACAGAAACTCATCATGGCTGGTACCTTTGCACTCATCACACCCATTGGCATGGCCATCGGTATTGGCGTGCTCGACCACTTCAACGGCAGTGACCCCAGCACTCTCGTTGCTATCGGAACCCTCGATGCTCTTTCGGCTGGTATCCTTGCTTGGGTAGGTCTCGTAGAGATGTTGGCGCGAGACTGGATGAGCGGAAAATTGATGAACGCGGGTCTAATAAGGACTCTGTCCGCGATGTCTGCCCTGGTTTCCGGACTCATTATCATGAGTGTTCTCGGCAAGTGGGCGTAAGGATAGGACTGAGGGTGTTGCATTGTACGATGTCGAAGTCATGACTTTACTTAACTGCATTTGAAAACGCATTCAAGATCTTTTTGATATAGACCGAGATATGGTTGTACTGACCTTTGAGCTATACCCTTTCTGCTTCAGAGCGGATGAATAATGGATCTACTCCAAAATTGTCGCCTTCATACTTTGCTTTCCAAAACTGTCCCAGACCTCGGCACTCCATTCTCCTTGGCCTGCTGTACTATGGTGCTCGGTCGAACTGTTCTTCAACAGGATGCGATATGGCTCTTCAACATACAACGGGCTCATAGCACGGTATGCTATAGATTTGGGGACCATTTCCATGTCACCACTCTTGCTGGCATCCCTCCAAAAGTCTAGCATGTTGATCAAGTTTAGTGGTCCATGCACAACAGAGTCGCGGTGTCCCTCAACCTCCCTACACCACTCAGGCAAATAGTGTATCTTGTGTCCGTTGAACGTCAAGGCCGAAAATCGGAACAACGAAGTTCGCGTCTGGCAGAAATCCCGTTCGTACTGGCCCTTGGGCAATGGCACTTCTTCCGGCTTTGGTGGTGCTTTCATCGGATTCTCAGGTGTGAGTTCACGTTGAAATACCCAATTGCGACGATCTGTCAATGCAATGCCATGGTCGTTTGAAAATGTTTTTTCTACCCCCACTACCAGCATTTCCCCGCCATTCTTCAGTTTCTTGGGCTCGGCGCTAAGAAGCCTAGTAGTCTCCTCAACTTCCTGTCCTACCCTCAGCAGCGCGTTGCAGTCTTTTGACCATTGCAGCTCACCTCCTGCCCACATCCGTCTTGTGAATGGGTGGAGTGGATTGACAGTGCGATCCGTGCCGTCTAGGCCCAACTCGGATTCGACAACGGAAGGCGTGAAGTAGACGAGATGATAACCGGGTGGGATAGGTGTCCCGGCTCGGGGCGAACTAAAAGATGAGGGAGTGTGTTTCAGTGTCATATTGAGAAGATGGAGCTGGTTTGCATCGAGAAGCTGTTTCCGGACGGAGACTGGGCCGTTCTGGAAGCGGGTGAGCAGTTCGTCGCGTGCTTCTAATGCGGAGGCTTGGTTGCGGGATGTCGTAGCGAAGAATCGGCGGGCTAGGTGCGACATGATGAATTGTTTCTATTCCGACAACTTGCTTTCCTGATTGACCTGTTTTACTGACTCAGATTGTAGTTACGTGCAGGAGCGGGTGATGATGTACTGTACTCAATGCCGATGCATAGCCGATATCGATAACGTTCTCCTTCACCACCCGCATGCGCTAACATGGAGGTAAATGCAGTATTAAAGGAATTCCGTAACTTTTTTGCATGAATCAAGTTTCTATGATCCGATTAAACATATTGAAGAAAAATCGCTATATCCTTTGTCCCTGGAGAGGCCTTTGGACGAATCACATTACCACAATCTTGCCAAGCCGCCAACTGCTGCCTTGCAAGACCTGATAACCGACTTCGGCTTCTTCCATAATCCACGCTGCGAGCCGGCAACATGTCTGAACGGCCGCGCAAACGCGCCAGGTTAGCATGCGTGACATGCAACGCACGGAGAGTGAAGTGCGATGTAACCGATCGACAGCCTTGCAGCAACTGTATGACCGCTGATTTGCAATGCGAAACCCGAGAATCGAAGCGCGGAAAGCATGTTAGAAAGCCGCGCGTCGAAGCTGAGGCACGAAGCAAAACGTATGCAAATATTCCCCAGGGATCTTTTCGTGAGGTGTAAAGGCTGACATAAACGTAGTCCACCTAGCTTGCCGGTGTTCAGCCCGCAACGGCATGAGGATGAGGTTGCGGCATCACACGTCCTGGCTTCTTTGTCGTCGAACTTCAACAGTCCTGTCAACACTCAGGCGCCGGTCACTGGTAATCAGAATCAGTTCCCTACGCCATCGACAGCACCAGAAACAAGTAACAGCCAAGCAACAACGGAGAATTTTCAGCCAGAAGATGCCGTCTTTCTCGGCGAATCCAGTTCATTACGTTACGTGGCAGGAGCGCCCACCCCTGCTGCAGTAGAACTTCGCGAGTCTTGCTTCCGCCATGCTCTTCCCAGAGCGGTTAGAGAAGAAGCAAATGTTCCGGAATGGGAGGCTGAAAGGCGTATCGCGAGGAAGAAGGCTCTGCAGGCAGAAGGCGCGTTTTCATTCCCCCCTGCCGACATCCGAAAAGAATTACTAGAGGCCTACTTCAAATGGTTTCACCCGCACTTTGCCATCATTGACGAAGACGATTACTGGATCACTTACAACAGACTAGAAATGTCTGCCCTGTTATTGCAGGCGATGTTGTTCATTGGCGTGATTCACTGTGACGAATCAACTCTGAAGAAACTAGGATGGGGCAATCGTCACCGAGCAAAATGGTTCTTTTACATTCGCGCAAAAGACATTTACGACGCGACTTACGAGACTGACAAACTTGCTGTGATCCAAGCCTTGCTTCTGATGAGCTTTTGGAGGGCAGGCGCTTTGTTGGAAAAAGATGCCCGTCATTGGCTTGGAACAGCCATCAGTCTATCAGAAACACGGGCACTACATCGCTGTGGGGGGAATTCAGAGGAAAAACTTACCAGGGTTAAAAGAAGACTGTGGTGGGCCATTTACATCCGTGAGAGACAATGCGCGGCCGCTCTGGGCCTGCCATGCCGGATACGCGACAAAGATTGCGACGTAGAGCCATTGTCATATTCCGACTTTGCATATGCCTTTCGATCCTCTTCTCCAGCAGATGTCCGCCACAGCTCGACTGCTTATGCAATAAGTATGGTGCAGTTGGCAGTTTTTCTCGGCCGCGTAGTCGATGCTGGCTATCTACCCGGACGCACACTGACGTCCGAAGACACGACCAGGCTCCGCGATGAACTATACCAGTGGAAGAATGACCTCCCCAGCATCATGCGACTTGACACCGATGCTAACGGCGTGCCCAACTTCCAAGCTAGCATGCTCCACCTCGCATACAACAATCTCCTCATTCTCCTTCACCGAACCAGTTTCATCATGGATGAGAGCCGCAGTGTACCAGCCGAAGGTAACGTCGCGCTCCAGGCCGCTGCACGCAACTCACGCATAGTTGAAGACATGCTACCAGATAGTAGCATCTGTCACGCTCAGATGCACGTCATCACAAACCTATTCAACACGCTATGCATCCACGTCGTCCACTTCCGCCGCTCGACCGGCATTAACCGCACACTAGCCGAGCACCGTGCAAAGCTTTGCCTGCTGGGTCTCCGGGAGCTCCAAAAGACATGGGAAGTAACGAATTGGGTTCTAGAGCTTTTCTTCCACTACATCGATCGAGATACCGCGTCCAGGTTGATCATGGAATCAGACGAAGCAGGGAATCATCCTGGCACTGCTCAACTATCTGATACTTTAAACCAATACCCGGGGCAACAGCAAGGGAATGCTCGTAATGTACAACCACCGGGGATCGTCACGCCTTCTACTCCTAGTCCAAGCCCTTGGCCTTGGACGCTGGATGAGGCGGGTCAGTACCTCTTCATGCAGATTGAGAATGATTTTGCATTTGGCGAGGGTGGCTTGCAGCATTTGAGCCCGGAAGACTTGGTCCTTACGGGGGCACCGGCTGATTTCGTTTTCAATCGGGGGCAGGAGTGAGTGGGTAGTATTGCTGGGAAGGTTGAAAAAGGATGAAAGATGATTCACATGGGGATGGCTAAAGTAATAGTAGCGACCGCGACATCGTGAAAGGACTGTAGAGAATGTCTCGTATTCACCTATGCTGCCCTTGTTCGTTCATAAAGTATTTATAGTTTCATAGACTTCCATCCAATAGCCATTTCGTTCGTGCTTCTCAACTCGAACTAAGTTGTGCATCTGCCGGCAGGCTCGTATTCTTCTCCCGTCTCACCATAAGCACCTTCGCTATCCCCAATCATACGATATACCTTTCTCCTCCCCGTGCACTAGACCTCTTTAGTTATCAGGTATTTCTGGTATAGGGAAGCAGGCCATGTAGTGTGCTGCGCAGCTTCTGATTGGGAAACCTCGATCAATCACTCCATTGAGCCATGCTGGGACAAACAGTAGACGGTGCCTCTCTGATTCAAATATGCCACCTCCCCAAACTATACCTTATACGGTACGAGTCAGAAAATGCCATTCTATTATATCCAAGCGTCGCTCGACTAAGTGGTCACTGAGTAGCTTACTAATTCGGTCTCGACCCATCTATGGGGTGCATAACACTCACCTTCTTATATAGTCAAACTCTGCACATTTACGATTATCTTACTTGCGTTATGGCCAACTTCATTTCTTGTACGCAGCGGCATGCTGTGTCAGCGCTGCATCTTCAATGCTTTTATGATCGCCACCTCAATCTAGGCGGATCATTAGTAGGTACATAGATGAATTGCCGTTTAAAGGGTAAAGCGAGGTCTGATGACGGGTATTCCCTTTCCCCCTCTAGGCTGCTCGAGCTCTCTTCGGACCCGATCCTGCCTTATGTACGGCATCATGTCATAGGAATTACCATAATCTCATCCTCTTTCCAGGACGACCCGCAAGGCACAACCTATTGGGCATTTCAAACATGCGCAAGTACTCCCCTCGCTGTTACTCAGCATACACATGCCTCCTCATTCTTCTCCCCCTCACGGTACATAAAGCCTGGCTTACATATCAAGCGCAGTGTCAAGACGGTACGGATCCAAACCACCACCATGGGTGTAGCAGGAACACAGCGTTTCCTGTGGGCAATAATGGTCTAAGTCATTTTGTTGGAGATTCATGTGGGGCGGGAGCGAGATTGCGGTGGTTGATTCCGCCTGCGTATGAAAAGAGTAGTACGTTTTCTTTTTCTCCCCACACCCACATGCACTACGTTCTTCTACGACTATTCTTTGTTTGTTTGTTTGTTAGAAGATCCGGTCGGCTAATAAAAATTATGACTGTTAGAACTATGTTGTGGCCACGGCGAACAAGGTCCCGTCCCAGGTGGAACTGAGAGAAAGATCCCGTATCCTAGGGATTGGTGCGAGGCTGGGCTGGGAAATATCTCTGCGTACATACGATATCACCCCAAAAAAAAACACTCTTATTACTCTATATTTCATTTGTACTGGCTTGGGGGTATTAACGTATACAGTGCATGCCCGCCACACCAAAAGGCCAATATCTACTTGACGGCGCACAGGCGCATTACTTGCAGGTCGATAGCATGGATATATCCCAGGATACGAATACATGTATGCAGCCGGGCGTGGGCGGATGGAAATATTGTGCCAAGCAAGGTTCGAGTTGGTGAAGGGTACGGGTAGAAGATGCCATGAACTCTGTCAGTGAGATACTTTAAGCACTGAGCTTGGAGGAAGAGGACGAACCCTCGGAGGGTAAGAAGGGTGGGAAGCTACAGTCATGTGCATAGGAGCGCATACGTAGCTTCCGTCCAAGAAGACCCTGAAGAACTCCCCCTCAAGGACTCGTATCACTCCAAACCGATATACATACTAATATACTCATAACTACACACCTAATAAACATATTATAAAAACCTACACTCCTATCAACAAAAAAAACCGACAACCCCCTCTCAACCCTCCACTAACACTCAATACGTCACTCACCCTTCCTAAAACCCCCCTCTTCACACATACCTCCCCTTTCTTTTCCCCCTAACTAGCTCAACCAACCATTCCACCGCACAAACCCCCCCTCATCCCTGCATACAACCCCCTTCTCACACACGCACTTAAACACCATACATACGCCCTGCATGCGCAACCCACAACCCACAACCACAACTGCCCTATAGCATCGCTGCAACCGAAAGCCCCCCTCCCCCCCTGCATGACGCTGTACCGGAAGAAAGCAAAGGATGTTAGTTCGGGAAGAAGCAAAAGGGAAAAAAAAAAGAAAGGAAGATGATGCGGCGAACGGGGTGATTTGGGCTGATCTGATCTGATCTGATCTGATCTACGTGTGGTGCTCATGTGCATGTGCGCGATGAGATGATGATGATTATCAGTGGTTAGGGAGGTAAGGGCGGACAATCCACGTGCACTGTCTTACCATCATCTTGTGAATGATGATGGTTGTGATGACGGTGGTGGTGTTGGGTGTCATCATCGAGATTTCCAATCCCAACTAACTGTTCATCGGTATGACTATTACCCCATTTGCCTAAACAGTATCAGGATAGAAATTATCCAACGATGGGTTACACACACTTTTGAGGCAGCCAACAAACATGCAATCGAAATAAAATATTTTTATTTCAACCCCTTAAAAGGTAATTCAGAACGAAGAGTGGTAAGAAGAAAAAAGCAAAGGGATAGTAGAAGAAAGCCATGTACAGAAGGGCAAGAATTGTTTGCCACCCCAGCTCCCTATTGCACGATCTAACCACCCAACCCCCCTTTCCCACGCGCCATGCTTGATGCCATAAAAAAAGAAAGGAAAAGAAGAAACAACTGAATCAAACATGTGTCTCCAAAAAAGAAACAAAACGATGAAAGCTTGTAATCCAAAACGGAATAACACAGCGATGCTAGATCGAAGGCTTTATCGAAGGCGAATGCAACTTTATAAACACCAAAGCACCATAACTATGCGACTCTTTCCATGGGAACGCCGTGACTGCCGATTTGCACCAGAGAATAATAAAAATTTACAACTTCGTAACCTGGTGCGTTACTACTGGGGCAAGCTGGACGCGAAAAACGGTCCTAGGACAATGTTCCAGTGCCTTTGTCTGCCGTTTACCGTCTGCTGTCAGACGTTGAAACGTGCCATCATATACCTTGTCCTGTTTCTGCTTGCTGTCCGACGCTTGAGCTGCCATGGTTTTCTCATCGTCTTTTTCTTCGACAGAATTTCTTTGTAGGTTTTTGTAATTAAGCGTTTTCTTCCTCTACTCAACACGACATAAGCACATGCTCCAGACCAGAAAAATGGCTAGTAGCAGTGCATGAAACTCGTTCAGTGGCATCACCTTCCGTCATCGTTGTCGTGCTTCTTTGACCGATCGCGGCCTTCGTAGTCGCTCTCATCATCATAGCGACGACGTCGCTCACGTTCGTGATGATAGCGGTCATCATCGCGATCCTCGTCATCTCGGTCGTCCTTGGAGCGGCGGCTGCGTCTGTCACGGTCCTCTCTCTCTCGTCGTTCATGATCGTACTCGTCATCCTCTATGCATCTGTTAGCAATGCTTGCTTAACCAACTCATTGACAAACTCACCTCTGCTCTCGCGGATCTTCCTTGTACGATCAGCGAGCTTCTGAATCTCTTCCTTGGTCAAGACTCGGAGTACAATCACACAGTCCATGCGCTCTTCGAAACGTTCCTTGGCCTGTTCCAAGGCCTCTGGGTTGACTAGGCGTCGGTCGATCCTTGTCCATCGAGCTCCAACAGGAATGTCCTTGCCCTTGAGAGCATCCTTGTGGGGTGCTACACCCTCGCGGATGGGCTCAGGATCCTCTGGGAACTTGGCAGTAGGCTTGCGGAGAATGCCCTTGACAGGTGCCACGGGTTCCTTGGGTGGCTCAACAATCTGCACGCTCTTGCTAGCAGGCTCTGATTCCTTGTCGAGTGTGTCAGGCTCCTGCACCATGCCTCCATTATGGGTGGCTGAAGAGCGGTCATCCCGGGAGCTAGGTGCGTCCCGAGGAGGCGATGCACGTGACGGTTCCTCTCGGCCTCGAGACCTGGATCTTTCACGCTCTTCCTTTCGCCTTCGTCTATCCTTTTCGCGGTCAGAGTCGCTCTCCCGGTCACGGTTGCTGCGACCGGCACGCTCGGCTTCTTGTTGGATGCGTCGTCGGTACTCCTCATCGGGGTCTACAGCAGCTGGTTGTGGAGCAGGCTCCTTTCGCCTCTCAGCATCTCGGTCAACGTAATGACGTGGCCGTTCATCTCCACTGCCTTCAGGCGATGGGGCCTTTCTGGAAGAAACAGGCACCTTGTCCTTGTCATCATCCTGTCGGCGGTCACGGTACTTGCGATCTGGGTCAGGGTAGGCTGGATAGTCGGGAGCAGCAATCTGTGCTGGAGGAGCTGGAGGAGGGGCAGCAGCGGCAGCGGCGGCAACGGGGGCAGCCACGGCTGGAGCTGGTGCTAGAGAGTTGCGGCGGCCTTCAGACTTCCTCTCGCGTCGCTCATCAGGACGGTCCCGCCTGTCACGTTCATCGTATTCCTTTCGGCGCTCTCGCTCTCTTTCTCCAGAAGAGTCACGGTCACTACCTCGTTCCTTTTCACGGGCCTTCATGTAGCTAGCAGCGCCCAAAGTGGCAGCAACGCCTGCAACAGCTCCAGCAGCGGTGGGAACAAAACCATTGCCATCGTATTTGTCATGTTTGCCATGGTCCCGTTCACGGGGACGTCGGTCATAGTCTGGAGGGGGTACGTCGCGGTCACGGGAACTACGAACCTCAGGCATGCGAGCCTCGGCACGCTCGGGCTGATAGTACGAGGCGGCAGGCTCCTGCACCCTGGGTCGGGGAGGCTCTTGAGGAGGGTAGACAGGCTGTCGATCAAGGGCATGATGATCATGTGCAAGGGGGGGAGGGCCGGTGGGGGCGATGCCAAATCCTCGGGATGTGACGTCACGGTCCTCGAAAGTGGTGTTGTGGCGTTTGTTCTCGACATCCCTGCGGTCGTAGTCGTCACGGTACGTGTCACGACGGTGTTCGCGGGATTCCTGATGAACGGCAGCTGGGGCTCGGGAGCGTGTGGAGGATGATCGGCCAAGGTGTGCATCCGGATAGGGGTCATACTTGGGGACTGGGGTTCTGTCAATCGAAGATGACCGGCCATGGACCCGTGGAGCGGGGTGAATTTTGTCAAAGCCTCGAGTGGATGGTGGAGGGCCGAGTTCACGGGTAGAGGTGCGTGGAGGGCGTTCGGCAATCATGCTCGTCGGACGAGAACTGCGCTCAATGCTGCCAGCACGTGGACGTCTCCAGGCTGGCTCTGTGTCGCGGTACATGCTTGCGGGGTCCGTGTAGGAGTAGCCATCGTTACTCATGTCAGACAGGCGCGGTGAAGGCTTGGAGTCATGGTAAGTACGACCACCACTAGTGACATTGTAGCCCCTATCTGCGTGGTCCCTGTGGCGCGAGGCATCGACCTCTGCTACAAGCTTGGTCAAGTGGCTGGTATCATCGACACTGTAGACCTTCTTGTGGGATCGCGAGGGAGCAGAGGTGATATAAGTGTCGGCGCGTTTGTCGTAGGAAGAGGTGAGGGGGCTTCTGGGACGGTCGGCATGGGAGGTGGCGTGGGGCGAGTAGGGAGTGCGGAGGGGAAGGGACGTCTGAGGGAGGGCACTGGTGCTCACGTTGGGGCGGGTCAGGTCGTTTGTGTTGCGGCGGGGGCGAGTCGTAGTGTACGAGTCGTACTTGAGGTTGCTGGTGCGGGCAGCGGCGAGAGAGGCAGTGGGCTGGTTCCAGTAAGGGGAATGAATCGACGAGGCAGCAGCCAAACGATCAACGCTGGCGCGTGGGGAGCTGGGGCGGGCATAGTACGACGAGTCGTAGTATGGGTCAGAGAAGCCGCCGGTGGATGCTCTGGCAGGATTGCCATATGCCCTGCGGGGGGACGAGGGGCGCGTGTAACGCGAGTCCATGGCGCCCGACAGCTTGACCGTCTTGATGTGCAGCGGGGTGGTTTTGGCGGCGGTTTTGGCAGCAGGCTGGGTGGACAGGGAGTTTCTGCGGGGAGGAAGGGGCGGCGCTGCTGTGGGGGAATAAGTAGTGCCCCTTGGGCCCGGCGGGCTGGTGGGGAGGAGAAGGCTGCCCAACATGATGTTAGTGGGAGTAGGTGAAACGGTCAGACTCGGAGAGGCAATGGCAGCAAAGAAGAAGCAGAGAAGCGCATGGCATATGAAGAAGGCGAAGACGAGACGAGGCCTGGCGAAGAGAGAGAGGTCGCAGGTGGACGTACATAAAAGCGTGTCAATGCCGGGCGGGTACCGAAGGGCGGACGCAGGTGTATGTTGGCTCGACGACTAGGAGGCGCGAACCGGTTGCCGGTTTGGACAGACGGACGGTGGGAGCGAGGACGCTCAGGTTTCCCGCGACGAGTGGTGACGCCGGGCGCGGCAGGGGGCGGGGGGGGAAGTGCGCTGCAAGGAGGACGTGGTGAGAATTGCTAGGCGGACCTCTAGGATGTGCCTGGCAGCGATGGGCGCGGTGGTGGGGACTGGCGAGGCAGCGAATGAGGCGGGCGACGCACGAGGGGAAGAGCGTGTGCAGTATGTGTATGTGTGTGTGTGTGTGTGTGTGTGGTGTGCGGCGCGCGGTGTGGTGTGCGGACTAGCAGCTAGTTGGTAATGTGTATGTATGGAGTATGCATATGTCAGTTGTCGGTAGTGGTAAGTATAGTATGTCGCCTGTCTGGCACGAGGTTTTGGGGCTCGGGCTGTGAGAGGGCGACGGTGCCCGCCCGCCTGGTTGCGAGGTTACGTCGGGCGAAGTGCTGAGTGCACTATGTCATCGCTCGCTTGGGCCCGCCGCAGCCCTAGGAACCCTTGGGTATTCCGTGTCCCGGGCCCTGTCACCCTTCGAGCCCCGCCACTCACAGGGTCCGCCGCTGGCCTAGCGGGTTTTTTTTCTCTTTCTTTTTTGCCTCTGCTATGTATGGAGCAGCCCGTTGCATGCTACTATTTCCCACGCTTGACCACCGCTACCACTGCAAGGCTCCACCCCCCTCCAAGGCTGTCCGCTGCTCCTCTGTGTCTGCTGCCCACGGCGGCACGCTTCATTTTGCCTCTGCTCCAGTTTTCCCACCGCCTGTCTGCACAAGTGTCCTGACCCTCGCCTCGTTTGCATCGCGGACGTTACAGGTACCCCATCTGCGTTTGTCATCCGTGCTCCGCCCACGCCCACGCCCAACCGCCCCCCCTCGGGCTCTCTTAGGGCATCCATGGCCCTTGTACCCATACCGCCCAGCCTCATCCAAGGATTGCCCATCCTGCCTCGTGACCGGCTCCTCGTCTGCCGCCTGCCCGCCTGCCCGTCTGCTTGTCGTTGCCAGATGCGGCCCGACTCAACGCCTGTTCGGTTCACGATCTTCACTGTACGGACACGTTGTCCCCATCCTTGCCTGCCATCGATCACTCTACACTGCTCGTCGCAACGGGCCAAGATGTGCAATGGTGCCACTATAACCTCATCACTTGGTCGTTTCATTGTAGCTACTGGTAGACTATCTTACACATGTCTACAAACTAATCCGCCACATGCGCTGCGACGTAAGCACTCGACGCCGCCCCTCGTGTGCTTTTTTGCCATCGCCTTTCCCCGGCTACCCTGCCCTAAGCGTCTTCGATCTGCTCCACGCGCCCTGCCTTGCCTGGCTTGCCGCTCCTGATCGAATCTCGCTCGTCCGCCGTCGCATGATGGTCCCTCAGCTGTGTCGCCCGTGCTTTGCTAGGAATCGTGTCCTGGATACACCCTCTGATAATATTGCCCTCGAACAGCTCGCCAATTGACTCGAGCCGCACGCCCTTGGTCTCGGGAACACACAGCACCGTCCATATGCCCATAGCAATGCACAGCGAGCCAAACAAAAGAAACGTTCCGTACGTAATGTTGTCCAGCATCAATGGCGTAATCTTTGCAATCACAAAGTTGAACAGCCACTGAGTCATGAGCGAGGCCGCCATGAGCAGCGACCGTACCTGGTTCGGACTGCACTCAGACGCCAGCACAAAAGGAATGGGTCCCCAGCCAAACGAGTAGAAGACAACAAACAGGTATACGCACACAATGGCAAATATTGCGTTCCCGTCTAGGTCGCCCGATGGTGGGTGCACCGCCTGGTTGACCCCGATGTAGAACATGGCAAACGCTTGCCCGAGGGACCCGATGATCAGAGACCACTTGCGTCCGAGCTGCTCGGTAAACGCCATTAGCCCAATGGCCGTTACCACAATCTTGACAATGCCGTAGATACCGGTCGCCTATATAGCCACACCGTTAGCACCGTTTCAACTCCCCGTTCATACATACATATATGTATGTACATGTACGTGCAACAAGCCACCATTCGCACTTACAAATAAGCCCGATGATTTACCGGTAAGACCAATCTGCTGGAAGATCTGCGGGGCGTAGTAGTTGATCCTAACCAAGGTCAGCCGCATTCCTGCATCTAATCGAATAGATATCAGAGCCATACGAGTTTGTGCCAGTCCACTGCTGCCAAAACATGAGAATGACAACAAATGACGACCGGTAGAACATCTTCTTGCCCGAGCAGGACGCCTTAATCTGGGCAACCAATGGCATCTTCTCGTGTCCGTTGAAGTCTGCAATAATCTCATCAAGTTCCTCAATAACCTCGGGGTCGTCGACCCTCTTGCCGCGCACTGTAGCCAGCGCCTCAGCAGCCTCATGGATCCGGTTCTTTTCTACCAACCAGCGGGGCGATTCGTTCATAAAAACAATGCCCGCAAGCAGGATGGCTCCAGGCAGCATTTGCAGTGCAAAAGGTACTCGCCATTTGGTGGGATCAGTGGGGCTGGTGATGTGCAGAGCGATGCCGTAGTTGACGAAAAAGGACAAACAGATGCCGGTGACGTTGAAAAGTTGCTATTGTTTTTTGTCAGTCCACCACGCCTAGTCACCAAATTTGATTCAAGCAACCATACCATGCAACCAATGCAACGACCTCGAATTGCTCGGGGGGCATTCTCTCCAATGTAGGTAGGTACGACGGCAGAGATCAAACCAACTCCAAATCCACCAATCACACGTCCGACGTATAACTGGGCAAGATTCGACGTGCCAAGCCCACACAGTGTCTGGATCAAGGATCCGACAATGAAGATGATGTCGGCGATAATAAGCGCCCATTTCCTGCCAAATGTGTCCGAAACGTAGAAACTCGCCAATGCGCCGAAAAAGCAACCTGCTTGCAGTACAGACACAATGTTGCCCTGTAGATTGGCAAAGTCGGGGCTGCCCTTGTGCAGGTTGAAGGAATTCTGGAACGAGTCCATGGTCAAGACACCTGCGCACATCGCGTGAGGTTAGCATACTAAACAAAACCAACGTCCATTGTTACGCAAGTCGCGTACCTCCGATCAAGCCAGTGTCCCAGCCAAACAGCATGCCGCCGAATGAGGCAACGGCAGTAAGCAGGTAGGCCCGGCGGTACAACTTGATGTCCGCCCAGACCTCACCCAGATTAAGCATCGCCATAATTCCTTTTCCCGTTACCCGTCCAATATATCGCCGTCAGCGACACACGCGGCAGTATAAAAACAAGAAGAAAGAAGAAACGTGTAAAGTGTTTGCAATGATAAAGACCAGGGTGGGCGATCTCTCTCCATTTAAATAACAATCCCCCCAACCCCATCCAATTCCCAACGTCTCCACTAGGCCTGCCCTCTTCCCCCAGAAAGACGTACGAGCAAAACCCGTCGCAAAGGGTTCAATTGGCGCCGTGTGCCTATCGGCACAAAAGGCGGCACATGTGACGTCTTTTGGCACGCGCGGGGGGGGGCGACCAGCCATGCGACATTCGTGGGGACTCCACCTTCAAAAGTCTATGTGTTGCCTTGACGCCTAAGCGGGGCCCCAAATTTCTCTCCTAGCCTGAGCTGTCTCCCCAGTGGGGTCGGCAACGTCGGGGACGGGCATATTCCATCCGCTTTGTTCAAACGCCGCTCTGGCTTGTTACACGCACACACATATCCGACAAGAGAATTATTATCCTCAGATATGTTGTAGGAATGGTGATGCGGGTACCTGCGGTGTTGCGCAAAAGAAATGGGACGTAATATCAAGCTTGTGGCAAGGGAACCAAAGCGGCGTGGGCGGTGTAGAGACGGCGTCTGTACGGCGATGCCATCTGCACGTTACATCCTACCTCTGGCTCGGTACCGGCAAGTGGAGGAGCCCTGTTCGCACGCCCGTCTGACAGATCTCAGCCTCTTTTTTTTTGCCTCCATTATTCACATGTGAATGTGCAGCATCAATGTCGAAGAATAGGAAGAGTTGCATCCATCTTGCGATGCTCAATCACCACACTTCTTGATCAAACACCGATGCCAACAAGCCACACCTGAGAAACGCGCTCGCCTTGCCAAGTCGCTCGCCATGCCCGCTCAAAGACCGACCCCGGATCCCACGTTTTGACTCCGCATTCTTGACTCTCCGCATCAACATATGAATCATCATGTTGATTGCCGACGTGCTCAATCTTGCATCTCACCCATACCACTTGCACCACTCCTGCATGACACCCAGACAGAAAGAGATTACGGTATTGGAGGCTATCATGATTCATCAATTAGTCTATCCATTGCATCTACGCTACCAGGCCTAGACCCATCCATATTCTCTATCATCTACATGTTCGCCTTCTCCGTCTTCTGCTCCGGTACCTGCGTCAATAGCTTATCGCTCGTAATGGCCGACTTGAGGTTATCCAGAACCAAGATCTCCATTTCGCGCTGCAACCATGTTAGCTTCTTCCTTATCTTCTTTCTTTTTCCTACACAACATACCTGAGTTTCAAACGTCGCCGTGCCAACGTGAGGCAGCAGTACGGCATTCTCGCACTCCAACAGTCCGGGATGGATCTTTGGCTCCTCCTCGAACACGTCTAGTCCCACAGTCCACACCTTGCCGCTCTTGAGCGCATCCACCAACGCCGCTTCGTCAATCAACGCGCCTCGTGCTGTGTTTACAATGACAACTCCATCCTTCATCTGATTGAATTGTTCCTTGCCGATAATGTGTGTAGTCGAAGGATTGAGAGCCAAGTTCAAGCTCAGCACGTCCGACGTCTTGAGTAGCTCCTCGAAGCTAACGTATTTGGCACCATTTTCCTCGCTCGCAGGCAGCTGGCGGCGGTTGTGGTATTGTATCTTCATGCCAAAGGCCTTTGCGCGGTGTGCGACAGCCGAACCAATGCCACCCATGCCCAAGATACCTAGCGTCTTGTTCTTGGGGTCGTGTCCGAGGGAAAAGTTGCCACGCCACTTTCCTGTTTGAAACTGTCAGCACCGTATTTGCCGTTATCGCAGATCCTGATACCCACCGCTGTTGACTGCCATGTATGATTGCTTAATGTTTCGTAGGGCGCCGAGCATCAGCCAGATGGCGACGTCGGCAGTCGCGTCGTTGACTGCAATTGGCGTACTCGACACCGAAATACCCCTCTTTGTGCATGCCGCAACGTCGATGTTGTTGTATCCTGCGCCATTGTGGCACACGTACTTTAGACTCTTTGGCAGCGCATCAAGCAGCTCAGCATTGAAATCTCCAGTAATCGGGTTCGAGTCGTTACTCCTGTAGAGAGCGTAAACTCCGTCGAACTCGCCGCTCTTGCACTTGGAAATGAAGTCTTCACGGTTGCCATCGGGGTACTCGTGTAGCTTGGACGCGACCTCAGCGCACTGCTGCCACTCTTTCTGCGCATGTGACAGCTTGCCGATTAATAGTGCCGCTCGTTGAGACATGATGTACGTATGTGTGTGTGTGTGCGTGTGTGCGTGCGTGAGTATGAGGCAATGAGACCGAGGTGAAGGCAGATTTTGAAGCCTATCTGAACAAAGCAGAATGAAGAAGAGAAAGAGGCGGAAAAATGGCAAATGTCAACTTTAGCAAAGCGGCATTTGCATCCTCTTTATTGCACCGCCCTGCTCCGCCAACGGAGCACTTCTTACCGGTCCATCTCGGACCGAGACTTCCACCATACAGATATGGTATGCAGTAATTCACTCATTTTGATAATAGCAGGTAAGTTTACTATCGCATTGTCATTGTTTGCTGTCAAGAGTATTTTGCGACAAACATCGAGTTTCTGGTGCTGATACCCCGCCGTAATCCTCAGCAACCCCGCCATCGTCATGGTGATTGCATACTCACTACAACACATGTGCAGGTCAAAGGCCATGTCAATTTCCATCTTGGGCTATTTTACCAAGCCTGATATCAACTCTAATATACCATTTAGAAGATATCACGCGGCAGCTCACCAGATGCTAGGTACAAGATCCAAGGGTTGACCAACGTCATCGGCGTTTGACCTCGAACCTTCAAATGCCGAAACACGACACGTGAACACGCTGTCCAGCCAGCCAATGCACGACACCCGATCAGAACAAGCGTGTCGTATATTACCTCATTGGGCGCCCGGTCTAACCTCGCCATCGGAGCCGAGGCGAATCGCCTATTTCCGATGTCAATCCTCCCGCTTTCTTGCATGGCGGCTCTGAGGCTAGGCAACAAGGCAGCCATGGACCTGAGCTGCCTAGTGAAGCCTGGCTTTGGTATTCAATACAGAAGGAGAAAGACATGATACTATAAGTATGTAGTTGATGGGAGGTATTTTACAGTTGTTTATCAGGATTCTGAGGAGAATACAAAACTGTACATAACGACTACACCGTTTAATTCACTCCCAAGCTCGAAAATTATACTTCACCTTGACCAAGTCCACTATCAACCACCACCCTCATTAACCCCAATCACCACAAACCAACCACAAAAAATGGAACTCAAAACCATCGCAATCCTCGGCGTACGCCACCCTTCTTCCTCTACCCCCTTCCCCATCTAATTCACCCACCCCCACAGCCCGGAGGCCCCCTCGGCACCGCCATCCTCGACGAACTCCTCCAACAACCCTCTCCCACCCCCTTCAAAACCATAACCCTCATCACCCGCCCCACCTCCTCCTACATCCCACCCCCACCTCCCTCCACCAGCGCTCCAACCCTCATCCACAAACACGCAGACTACACCTCCGCCACCTCCCTCCTCGCCGCCTTCTCCGGCCAAGACGCAATCGTAAACTGCATCACGGGCAGCGCAACCCAGTACGCTGCGTACCGCCTCATCATCGATGCCGCGCTAGCTGCAGGCGTGAAATTGTTCTTTGCAAATGAGTTTGTGGGCAACGTGCGGAGTCCACGATACAATCGGTTGCCGGAGGGGTTTGTAGGGGCAAAGGCGCGGATAAGGGGAGAGTTGGAGAGGATGGGAGGGAGGGGGGAGATGGGGTGGGTTGGGTTGAATGGGGGGGCTTTTATGGACATGTGTATGTATCTTCTTTCTTCATCGTGCTTGTTTAGTTTTATCCCTGTTGGGATGGGAGCATTGGCTGTGGAAAATTACTGGGGGGAGGCCCTTTTTTCTTTGGAAGGGAAAGGGGGAATGTTGATACTGATGCGTAAATAGGGCTTACAAAAGGTCCTGGGGGCTTCTCCCTACCTACATCTCACGCCCGTATCTACGGCTCAGGCGACGTCCCGCTGTACTGGACCCCGCTACCCGTTCTCGCCCGCGCAGCTGTACACATGCTGCACAACCCAGAGCCAGTTATGAACCGCGCCATTCATATTTGTCCGTTTGTAGCGCGACCGGGCGAGCCCTCGTGTCTCACGCAGCGTGGGTTGCTGCGTGTGCTGGAAGAGGAGCTAGGCACCAAGTTTGAGATCGAAGAGGTGGATGTTGAGAGGATTTTTCGGCATGCTATGACGGTTTTGGCGAGGTATGAGAAGGGTGAAGCTAGGGGAGAGGGGATTGCGCAGGCGGTCAAGGGGTTGGCGGTTTGCAATCAGTTCTATGAAGAGGAAGTGGGTGCCGGAAAGTCGTTTAGCGACTTGGTTGAGAATGAGGTTGTGGGGGTTGAGACTATGGATGTGAGGGATGCGGTTAGGGATGCTATTAGTCGGTATGGAAGGGACTGCGCTGTTGTTGAGGGTATGTTTAGAGTGGAAGCTTGTGAAGTCTAAGGAACTTGAAGAATTTCTTTGGAGTGATATCACATCACCCTCTCGATGGTTAATTGGACGGAGAAGTCATATGATGCAGAGATGAATCAATTCGTCAATTGTAACTTTTTTTTGGTCGGTAATAGTGTTTTGTTGCACGCTCAAGATTTCCGCCCGACACAGTCATATATGTAAATACCAGCAACCTCCCAGGATACCCATGACAATCAAGAACGGCCCCCTTGCCCTTCCATAACCCAGAATCACTGAGACGGTCCACCACCAAAACTCTGGCCTTGATACTGGTGCATACCCCGTCCAGGTCCATGGCCTGCATCCTCCACTGCCATCGAGTCCCAATCCCACTGATCCATCGTAGCCGTAAAAGGATTCGCATAGAACAAACTCATTTGCGGCTGACCAAACTCGTGCATGCCCGTGTTGGAACCAGTCAGATAATCAGAGCTGGGCGCATTATTCGGGTAGAATCTCCCGGCATCAGGTCGTGGAAAGTAGGGCATATTATTCAACTCATCGGGTCCCGGCCATGCAGGTTGCATGTGCTGTAGTGGATGCGGGTGACTTGTTATTTGATATGACTGCGAACCAGGTTGTTGCGGTAACGGCCCATATTCTTGGCGGCCAAGTGCTTGAGAGTGCTCTGGATGAGGCATTTGCTTCTTGGCAGCGTCTTCTGATCGTTGTCTGCTGAGCACCTTAGTGACGACATTGTATGCGCTCTCGCTAACCGCGTCAACAGTCTTCATCGAGTGAAGCCACGCTATAAGCTTTTCGACACAAGATGTCACGTGAGACTTGTCGATGGTCAAGTGAACGCAATCCAATGAAAGCTCGATCAAAAGCGGGGTGAGTGCTTGCATGACTGCATCGCACAGTTAGCTTAACAGTTCATGTAGTATACCAAGCATGCTTACTCATATGTGTGGCGCACCACCAAGGACCGTTTGCATAATACCAAGAACGGTTCGGGACATCAGGCAGCAGCGCTGCAATGTCAAGAGCCGCTCCGATACAGGCTTCAGCTGTCTTTTGGTTGAAGCGCGAAGACTCTTCGCTCTGTTCTCTTATCCGCTCATCCATTTTACAAACGCAGGGCCGAGTGATGCAGATTTTGGCGTTGTAATAGTAGAGATAGAGCAGCAAGCGCTCGCGATCTAAACTATGATCAACAGTGGCGGCGGCAGCAGCAGACGCGCCCTGTGGCAACGATTGCAAAGCCCAGGTTTCAAGTTCTTCAGAGAGCGAGGTCATCATGCTCTGTGCGCCCTTCCATGACCTGACAGACTTTCGTGGCGAATACAGTCCAGCGAGGATCTTGTCCATGAGAATGTCGAGCCTGACATAGGCTGCAGCGAAGTTGTCCAAATTGTGTGCAGCGCTCTTCTCTCCAGTAGAAGAGCCAGAGACATGGCTGTATACGGAAGCAGTGGTAGAAACATTGCCTGTTGTAGCTTCGCGCGACCTCGATTCCGTCTCGGTCCTGACTGTACCCGGTGGGGGTACTGTGCAGTCGTTGGCAGATATTGCCCGGGGGCGTCCCAATATTGCAGTAAGAACGCATTCGACAGAGTTGAGGGCCCACCACAGCTCAGCCAGTGAGTTTCTCCGGTTGTTGGGAATAGAGGGATTCTCATATCTAAGGTGCAGACCTGCAGCCTGCGCATGTCGGATAGCCATACCGATCATGAACCAGGCTCTGAGCACCATCTCAGCAAGTGTTTTTGTCTCCGGCTCTGGAATATTTCACCGTGGTTTCGAACATACCTGCTAACGTGGCCGATTGTGAGGTAGTATAATGCAAGAAGTCCGATTGCCTGAACCTTATCAGAAGGGTGCATTTCGTAGTTTTCCATGCTCACCTGTATCAGTCGCTGCTCCGGATGCGAAACGAGAGCTCTCAAGTTTTGCAGCTGTAAGAGATGGATCGCTCTCCACATGTAGACCAGATGATCGCGATCGTCCGCTCGCCACTCAGCGTCGACTAGATACGAGTACCGTGCACCAATGGCGAACACAAGGTTCATGACAGCTTTCCACTTGGGGCACACGTTTGCCGTAACTCTTCCATCCTTCTCGTTGAGATAGACTTGTAGTTGTTGCTCGAATTCATCGTCAACGAGCTTGAACGGACTGTGCACTGCATGCTTGTAGTAGCCGAACAGACTCCGTGCTGTACTAGCAGAGGGCACAACGTTGGGATCACCAATTTCGATATCAATGTTGGTCTTGTCGAGGTAAAAGTAGTAGTCGGTTGCAGAGTTCGCGTGGGCCTGCGTATGGCCACTCTTCTGTTGACGCCCATGCAGTGCTTCAGCACGCCGGTTGAAGGCTTCTGTACTGGCTCCAGGAAGCCTGTAGTCCGCAAAGGAAGGCTCACCCTCAGTTTGTTCCACCTTGGACTCGAGTGCACGCAGCCACTGGGCTTGAGAGTTACGGCCCATGAAGCCTGCACTTTCCGCCTCGTTAACACGCAAAAGATCTTCCTGAGCAAAGTCCAGGTCGTCATTTGACCCAACTGAGGCCGAAACAAGCGCCTCTCCGATATCTGCAGAGTTGGAGCTTACGGTGTCGTCATCGAAATAAGAGGTTTGTCTTTGGCGCTTGGAGTGTGACACAGAGGGTACCGAGGGGGTCAGGGGAGGAAGTGTGTCATCTTCAAAAGACGCCAGTACTTCTTGGATTTTATTCTTACCTTTCTCATCCAATTGGCTACTAACATCGTTCAAAAGATCTGTCAGAATCTGCACCTTGCGTAACGCGCTTTCTCCTGTGTCAGCAGAAACCGCGGAGCCAGCGGCATGATCTCTACGCACCCTCGGAGGCGGTCTTTGCGCTCCTGCTCATAGCGGCACGCATGGTCCTTTCCCTGGCGCTGGCAGTTGGTACAGCGCGGCCGGTCACCGGAACATTTGATTTCTGACTGTGGTCAGCGAGCTCTACCTTCCAAGACAACAATGACCACTCAGTCAGAGTAAAGAAGCAACTGAAAAACACAGGTTAAGCTGGAAGAGAGGCCCACTTCGCTTACGGCACTGCGTACACTACCGGCTGTCAGCTCCGGCCCAATGATTATCGGAATGCCAGGACTCACGGCTTTGCTCACTACGTCGGTCCGGGGACGCTGAGGTCGCGCTGTAGCAGGCAAGTGATAGTTGATGTTCTGTAGTCGTGGGATGGCCACCTTTGCATCTGGCCTTGACCAGGAGCTCAAGTGCTCAGGCGGGTAGTGCTGCTGCGTGTTGTCCATAGGTTTAGGGGCTTAAATGGAGCGCTATAGGAGGAGAGATGGCAGCATATCGCTGGACAGGCTCAGTTGATGCTGGAGCTGAGGAAGTAGGAAGCTAGGGTAGAGTGCGTGTCTGTAGTAACGGTCGGGTTCAGCCGCGAAATCATCAAACATACATGCATTTGGTCCAGATAATACTGGGTATTGAAGGAGAGGATTTGGGGATACGAAGCGTTGTGATTGGCTAGGGCACTCATACCGTAGCCAATCACGAGCAAACAAGCAATGTCACGTGTCGGCCGCAAGTGAAGCCACATCAAGGTACGCGGGGCACCTAGATGTGATACAACCGATTATGGTATGCTTCTCGTGCATCTAAATTTACTCGAAAGTTATTCAAGCCAATAGTCTTGCCCATGTTACTGTTCTTGAGTTGCTTTTGATGGGAACCACACATGTACCTCGTTTAAAACTCAACAAGGCTTTGGGCACCGACACCCTACATGGCTACCCCCACCATCTAGGGTTGCAACATGGCCAAATATAATATAAGCCCCAGTGCTCTTGCTTCCACCTGCTAGAGCACCCGCTTGCTCAACTCCTACCAATACTTCATCTCAGCATCCCGTGAACGTGCATCAGACCACAACGATCCGACGGAGCAACTCTTATATCGTCTCTTTTAGTCCGCGGACGATTTTCTAAACTTCCAAGGAACACAACGAGCCAAGTCCTCAACGAGGAGGTATCCAGAGCGTGGACAAGTCCCGTGCTCCCACCAGGAAAAGGAATGGGACGCCGTGGAGGACACTAGACATTAACCAGAAACGAAGCAAGATAGCGCGTCGCTCACCGATTTTCAAGAAAACTCTGCACTTTTCAGCTAACTATCTCCGATAATTCGATTCGAGATACCAAAAAGGGCTTCCTTTATCAGTCTGTGCTGGCATTCGCGGAATCTTATACCGAGTGAGGTTTCTCCGCAGAAGCTAGACGCGCGAAACCATATGTGTGCATCATGGCTCGATCCACAGAGATGTATGGTGGTGAGACATCGTATTGCTAGGGCCCATCTGTTCATGTAAAGTCAACACCAAGATCTTGCTTGTAGGGCGAGGGTCGATTAGCGTATAGCTTCGAGTTGATCTTTTTACGTAGCTTTGTATGCACGGACGCACACCGAACCTACGCATCCGAGGTCTTCTGAAAGTCCAAGCACTCGATCAGCGCCCAACGTTATGTTCCACGCAATAGCAATATCACTGGTTGTGTCGCATCAAGCCACAAACCATAGCTTACAATATGAAGACATCGCGTTGGTCGCTCAAACAATTCTTACAAACTACCATGTGACCGTGATCAAGAAAAAAAATCTAGATTTTCTTATGCAGTCTTAAGTTAAGTAAAGTCTGCGATGAGATAGTATATACAGAAGAAGGTTCTAAGAATAAACTGCACTTTTTAAGCACGGCACATGCGGCCATCTGTGCTGACTTCCCACGCCTCACTACCAACACCCTTCAGGATGTAGAAAACACCCCTGGGGTCGTACTTGGCCTTGATGGCCTTCAGCTTGGGGTAGTTGGCACCAAAGAATGTATCTTGCCAGTTAGGCTGCTGGAAATCAGCCTCATTCAGGTATGCGCCACTGCCTGGAGTAACGGCCTCAAGCTTGGGCATGAGTTGGGTAGTCATCTTCTGCTGGTCTGCCTCCATGGTGGCCCAGGGAGCGGTGGAGTTCCAGTTTGTGATGAGTTGTTGCTGAATCAAAGCATTTCGCCATGCTGGGAATACACTGTTTGGAGGGCTTCCAGCGGGCTTCTTGTAGTTGGCTGTGCTACCAGCAAGCAAGACACCCTCTGCAATAAGCTCTTGATAGACCTTGACAAGGTCCGCAGTGTTGTTCTCCACAACATCGCGGGGAATGAGACGACCGCCAAACTGGTACCTGTTGACCTCATAGGCTCCGCGTGGGAGAGGACCCATGTAGCGGTCGTAGTGGTCGCGGTAAGAGAGCTCACTGTAGACAATTGGTGGGGTAATGCCAAGGTCTGTAAGAGCCTTTGCAAAAGGTGCAAGAACAGTGTCCTTGACATACGCGGCTGTTGAGTCCCAAACAGTGACGGGCTTGAGGACAATATACTGGGTGGAGACCAAGAAAACCACCATGGCACCAGCATCAACCATTCCGGGAAGAAGCTCGATAAGCTTGGAGGTTGCTGCGGCAAACTTCTCGGGGGTGGTAGATGATGCCAGTAGTTGCATAGCAGCACCACCAACCGTCTTGGATGGGTATGCTTTCACAGTCATTGAGAGGACAACAGCATATGTGCCACCACCACCTCCGCTGAGAGCCCAGTAGAGGTCAGAGTTCTCGGTTGCTGAAGCAGTCAGAATCTTGCCTTCAGCAGTAACAACCTAGAAATAAACTATTAGCTATGGTTATTTTTGCCTGTAACATGGAGTTTCTCACGTTGAAAGACAAGGTCTGGTCAGCACCAAGACCAAAGGCAGTGCTGAGAACACTGTGACCACCACCTTGGGTGAATCCTCCGGCCAGACCAACGGTGGCGCATTCGCCAGAGACAACACTCATGTTTTGCTTGTGTGCAGCCTCTAGCAACTCGTTGCCCATGACACCTGCACCAACAGTAACGGAAGGACCAGTGTAGTACTTGTCCGACCAGTCACCGAAGGTAATGCTCTTGAGACCTTGCGTCCAGATAGCAAGAGCGCCAGCTCCAGTGGAGCGGCCAAGGAAGTCATGGCCAGTGTTGCGAACAACAACACGAATGTTCTGATCCTTGGCAAACTTGAGGGCAGAGACAACATCCTTTGCCTGAGTGGCCTTGACAGAATATGAAACATAGTTGCCCAGGGTGCAAGGGATGGTCCTATCGGAGAAAGGATCGCAGCTCTGATTGGCGAAGTAGGACTGCATAACCGAATGCGAGGAGGGAGTACTGCCAAGACGTATCAAAAATCACATCCAGAAGAATATGAATGTTCATAAGTCTTGTACTTACTGTGTAAGAGGGTTCAGCCATTGTGACTTCAACGCGCTGCAAGCGTCGGCATCGTAGGTTGGGTCGTGGCATGGCGAGCCGATGGGGACAGTAGCTACAAGCTTTCCGTTGACAGTTGAGTTAAGGATCGACCATGCTTGAGTAGCCGGCCAATCGGCATCACCTGGCAAACGGTAGCAGTCTGCAGGAGGAGCGTCTGCAGGAGCAGCGTCTGCAGGAGCAGCGTCTGCAAGGCTAGCAAATTGTAACGCTCCAAGGAGCAGTGCATTCTTGGCGAACCTCATCCTGCAAAAGCGAAGAAGAAGAAAAGTATTAGATAGTAGTAGTAGTGGATTCAAAGGAACAAGTTGCAAGCCCTTCATATATACTCGTTGCTTGCCTGAATGTTCATTTCGCACCGCCTCGAACCCATCATCCTTACTTCGGAGACCAGCTCGAAGAAGGCAGTTTAGCGACCATATATGGCCTCGTGTAGGAATGCAGCGCCGGTAGTGTCGACCCGGCGCAGTGTATCCACACGTTGATGCCGTGACAAGACACCAGCCTTGCACTGGGCTGGACTCCGGCGAAACCCTCAAGGCGGAAACTGATAGCCGCAGGTACGGGTCGTCGACCTTCTGCAGGGCATGGTGGGTCGACAGATCAATGGAGGGATTTAACCGGGTGGGTTTACGCTGGGGTGTGGATCCTTTACCGAGGGCCGTCCTGCTACGTAGGATTGGGAGTGGTCAAATTATGGAGACACGTTATGTATGTGGTAGATAAGAAGACCGACGATGGTGGTCGACCCCACCTTTTCATTCACCATGTATTGTTGCGCCATCACCACCATCACCTCTTTGAGCAATATCCCTTGGACCTCAACGTTCTTCGTTGTTGAACCCCTAGCAAGTGGAGGTAAATCGGTTGGGATTTCACAATTGGCTTTCGGTTAGCGTGTGTGGCGTTCGCCTGACACGCCGGATTGTTCCCCACGTGTCGCTAAGGCGGCTGGCACATGAAAGGACCCCTTTATGAACATGGATTCCGTTCTACTCTTTTAGCACATGCAGAGTCCAAGAGACTATGCGACAGCGCCTTCTCACAAAGTTTGCGCTATCGAAAGTGCCATGGTCGGCTATGCTCCTGTACCCGGCAGTTCATACCGATGACGGGCGACGCCACGACTCGTGGGTTTCATTCATGAACTGTTCGTAGAATGGAACCCCTGTGCACATCATACCCCAAGAACACCTTCCGTTTCGAGTCGTGGGTTAAATAGCATTACCTTTGCCGCCGTCGATTCACTCGTGACCTTTTTGCGGTTTCTCGCATACCAGCTACATAGCAGAGTTGAACCTCCATGTACTTGTCCTCTGACCATTCAGGTCTAGTAGCAGCATCAACATGAAGGCTTTTCTCCGAAATTACCTTCTGCTGTGCCTTGCTGCCATCTCAATGGTAACCACGGCACAGCGGACTGCCACATCAGATCTCCCCAAGTGTGCTGTAAGCCACGCTCGCTTCTCGTATCTCGACTTTTGCTGACTACTACAGCTTCTCTGTCTCGGGAGCGCATTCGAGACCAACACTTGCTCTCCCTTTGACCAGAAATGCATTTGCACAAACAAGGTTTTCCAGCAAAACGTAACTCTGTGCGTAAGCACGACCTGCACCGTTCCTGAGGCTCTGGGTATTTCGGATCCACTCCCGTTGAGAAAAAGCAAAAAAGGCTAATTCGTATAAAGTTACACGAAACATCAGCCTTACCAACTGCGGGGCTCCAGTACGCAATCGCGGCGACAAATATGTCGTCTTGTCAAACACGATGCTGTGTATAGCGTCCGCCTTCGTTATCATGCGATTCGCCTTCAAGGTTACCATGTCGAGACTGGATATTGGCTGGGACGACTGGTGCGTCCTTGCGACACTGATAGCCGCCCTACCCAGCGCCTTCATCACGGTATATGGCACTGTCAAGAACGGACTTGGTCAGGATCTCTGGACCTTGACTCCCACGCAAATCACAAACATGCTGCGGTACTTTTACATCATGGCATGGCTATACTTCACCCAGCTCACGCTACTGAAGCTCACCCTGTTGTTCTTCTACATCCGCGTGTTTCCAAGCAAAGATGTCCAGCGCCTGCTATGGGGCACAGTTATTTTCGTCGTACTCTGGGGCGTCGCTTTCATCATTGTAGCGATCTTCCAATGCCAACCCATCTACTATTTCTGGACGAAATGGGACGGTATGCACCACGGTAAATGCCTCAAGATCAACGCAATTACCGCATCAAACGCCGCCATCTCAATTGCCTTGGACTTTTGGATCCTAGGCGTACCTCTCTGGCAGCTTTGGGGCCTGAAGCTGCATTGGAAGAAGAAGGTTGGTGTGGCACTAATGTTTTGCGTTGGCACCTTCGTTACAGTCGTTAGCATTCTGCGCCTGCAGGCCTTGGTGCACTTCGCCGCGTCATCAAACGTTAGCTGGGAGTTCTACGATGTCTCAGTGTGGAGCACGGTTGAGATATGCGTGGGAATCATGTGGTAAGTTAACTTTGTCCGAACCAAGTATTTTTGATTTGCATATCTTGCTAATACATGATTGCAGCGCATGCCTTCCGACACTTCGCCTCCTCCTAGTCAAACTCTTCCCGATCCTCGGTGGCTCCTCGGCACGCAGCCGTCAATACTATAACTACGGAAGCGGCAATGAGCTGCGGAGCGTCGGTCAACAGAAAAGCAAATCATACAACGTCAACACTGCTGTATCAAGCCCACGGACTGCATCCTTTGATGACAAAGTTGAGGAGGGCATCAGAGTCCAGACGTCGTATAATGTCAAGCATAGCAGTAGCCGAGACGATACAGACGAAGCGAGCCTGGTAAGCCACGAAGCGCCACAGAGGCTGTAATGCCGAAATACGCCGTGCGTATCCATCTTATGTTACAACAATAGTTTGAATTAAAGACGGGATTCCCTACCATTTCATGCCATTTTTGTCCTATTTCGCACCAATCCGCACCAATCCGCACCAATTCGCGTGATCGGATGTGCTCCGTATCGCCGTGCATCGATGATTGCAACTTGAAGTTGCTCAAACCTTATCGCGATCAACCTCTGCATTCAAAACAGCTCTTCTGCTGAATGCAAACCATCATCTGGGTGCTGACTGCGGTGATCGACGTACACTGAAACGCACATGCACGCACATCACGGTTCTGTGGTTCGGCCGTCCAAAGGGTAGTGCAGATCATTCAGAAGAGTACCACCGAGATCTTCGTAGGAGATCAGCGCTAGTATGACAGATCCACGTGTCGCCGATCTCTCTGCACGTAACCTCGTATAGAACCTTCTTTGAAGAAAAAAATTGGCGTCTTTGACCCAGAATGCCAACCTGGCATGCCAATTAATTGGGGTCTTGACCTTTGGACGGCAGTCGTGAACATGGCTTGCACACCTACTCGCCGCACGATTCAGGAGGTTTTTCTGCAGTAATAGGAGACGCGGCAAGGCAGCGGGAAGTGGTTCCGGCGGAGTAGAGGCTAGGTATGAATCGCAAGTCTGCTATGGAGTAGTTATGTGGCTTGTCGAGCTGCCGCTGCCACATTGTGGGGTCGATACCTAATAGCCGGAATTCGGCATACCACCCAGCCTTCCACGGACCGAGCTTTCAGCCGCTGCGCCACAATCACGATCGCACACATCGACCACGACAGAAGTCAATGGTAGTAATTTCTATTGCTATTTTGCATGCGTCTATTAGGTTACATAATCATTCGGCAACCTGCAGCATCTGAAAGTATATACACCCAGAGTGGTAATGGTAACGGACAAAAGGCCGCGCTCGGCCGAGAATTAGGTACGCTGGTTAGCTTGCTAGCGGCCGCGAAACTTTGAACCAAGTGACATTGCCGGCAGGTGCAGGTGATGAAGAGGCCGCCAATTATTGGCCTTTTTGCCTCTTTTGCTGCTCTTGCTGCTGCAGTCTTTTTTCGCGCTTGTCTGCGATTCGATGAAATATGCTGCCATCGTATACGGCGCGGATGTCCTCCTGTAAACAGTTAGTCAACGTGGAATACTAGGTGTGGATTCTCCTCGGAGGGCTACAAACTTTCATCATCCGACCATCTTCAGGCCAAAGCATCAGATACGTCGCGGTCCCTAGCGTTGTCATCTGTTAGCCTATTTTGGTCTCTCCCTACCAGCCAAGGACTATCGGATACTTACACTCGAAAATGAAACCACACCAGCCAATCGGATCGTTGATGTTTCTTTGGCCCATCAAAGTATTCTTCAAATCCTGGATTGTCAGGTAATCCCTGCCATCCGCATACTTGGTGAAGATTTCCTCAAACTTGGCCGGGATGAATCGTCCCTCCGGATCGAAAGTCCCAGTGTCACTTCCATGTCTTGCTCTATGTACGTTCTTTAGGAATAGACGGAAATAGGGGTCTGGCAGCCACCCCGGAGATGTCGGATACGAGAAGTTGATATGAATGACTAGAACCGCAAAAGCGGAGAAGAGGATGCCGAGGCCCAGGCGATAGAAACCGATATACGTGTCTTGTGGCCAAAGAATGCCATCGCCGTCACGGTCAAAGAAGTCGCAGTGCTGTTGCAGTACGGTTTGATGAGAGTGTTTTTCAGCCCAGTTGTCTTGTGTGCTTCCTTGGGGCGTATCCAGTGAAGGTGCAAGGTTTGCACGCGCTACCGCTGTGTGTATTTGGCAATGAGCAAAGTGACACGTGAAGTTGAGTCGTGTCAGAAAAGCTTACCTGGATGTGGGAGTTTGGGGTCGTTAACGTCAAACCATGGTTTCCTCTGCGCAGTAATGGGTACCTCGCGTATGGCGTACACGGGTACGCCATCTTCCTGAACCCCAGACTCTCCAGTAATATCATTTAGTTTTGCGATCATGGTGAAGTATTTTCTGTTGCAACTAACAACTAGAAAGAATAGCTTTACAGAAAGATCAAACAAAAGAATTTCAAGTCATTTAAGCCAAGCCATTTCGTCTTGTAAACATCATGTAGAATGCGAGCTGGATGCTCCTATTGGATCGAGTGGTAAACATGACGTCAATGACTTGGGGCTTGGTATAGCTGTGCACAATCTTGAAGGCGAGGGAACCAAGGCTTAGTTTATAAGTATGGGTGTGCCAGAATGATTGCAGTGCATAGATGGGGTAGATGGGGCTGGAAGGTGACACAGGTGTTGCGACGTCTACGAGCTGCCACTGCCTGGGGTCGCAGCCTCACAGCCAATCAGGACATTGCAGATGCGGAATCAACCAAGCCGCGGCCAGAAACATGGCAGCCCTGGCAGATTTGGATATATTCGACTGATCATGCAAAATATCGTCCTGCGTATCCGCTGCCTTGTTATGAGCCCTCATTCTACTATGTTGCAGCTTTACAACCTCATCAATTTCCTCTGGCAAGAAGATGTATTTGTAAAGGTTTCATACAGAGACTATATTATATTTCCATAGGTCTCGATATTCAGATAAGTGAGTTTGAAGACTCTTGGGTGCTGTACTCCGCTATCACCCTGCACCAAGGGCAAGGTATGTAAATCTCGCAATATGAGACGCCGATGGAGCATGAACTTGATCATAGAATACCACCTATATCAATACCAAAAACCTCGCATACTTAGCAATAATATACCTGAAACGACTTTGGAGCAAAACGTGTAGATATGGCCCTGGTGATCTATACTGACTGAATTTGGTTAGCGCAATCTCGTGAATGAATGACGCGCATGCACGGGACCACGGGAATACGCGCCTTGCAAGGTCGCGCAACAACACACGGCCCTCTTGACGATGCAGCAACAGTGGACGTTGTTGGAAGACGGTATACACTTCTAACACAGCGCCGAAATGTCCTGAAATGAATGCGTAACCGCAATGTCGTCGCCGTTACCAGATTTCTATTCGTCCCAATTCTCCATTACCTCGCCGCGTCGCATCCCCAAATCGAACTTTACCTATAAACAACTACACCAACTCAAGTCCTACAGCCCACAAACACCTCTTCGGGTAATCGCACATGTCGATCTCGACGCTTTTTACGCCCAGTGCGAAACCGTTCGTCTGGGTATCGATTCCTCTAAGCCCCTCGCTGTGCAACAATGGCAGGGCCTCATAGCAATCAACTACCCCGCGCGCGAATTCGGACTAAGTCGACACGTTACATCCACCGAGGCGCTGAAGCAATGCCCCGACCTCATACTACAACATGTTGCGACGTGGAAAGAAGGCGACGAGAACTGGGCGTACCATGAAAACAGTTTCCGAGACATGGCGACGCACAAAGTCAGCCTGGACCCATATCGCAAAGAGAGCCGCAAGATTTTGAAGTGCATTAAAGACATCTTACCAGAGAAGGAACAGCGTGTGGAGAAGGCGAGCATTGACGAAGTCTTCATGGACTTGAGCGCGCAGGTACATACTATCCTTTTGGAGAGATACCCCGAGTTGAGAGGGCCGGCACCGTACGACGATCCGACAGAGCCACTGCCAAAGGTCCCAACAACGGTACTAGACTGGGCCGCGGATGCGCTTGTGGGGACAGGTGAGGAAGATGGAGAGGATAGAGACCCGGATTGGGATGATGTGTGCATGGTAATTGCATCCGAAATTGTTCGGGACGTCAGGAAACATATTAAAGAGACACTTGGATACACATGTTCTGGCGGCGTGGCCAGAAACAAGATGCTCGCAAAGTTGGGCTCAGGATACAAGAAGCCGAACCAACAAACCGTCATCCGGAATCGCGCAGTCAAGCATTTCCTATCAGACATGAAGTTTACCAAGATTCGAATGCTCGGAGGAAAACTAGGAGATGAGATTGTTTCCACCTTTGGCACAGACAAGGTTAAAGATCTCATGGAGCAACCATTGGATCAATTGAAAAAGTTGGGTGACGACACAGGCAGTTGGTTGTACTCAATCATCCGCGGCGAGGACAACAGCGAAGTCAATCCACGTACACAGATCAAAAGTATGCTTTCGGCAAAGTCTTTTCGACCATCAATCAACTCTTTTGAGCAAGGTGTCCGATGGCTGCGTATCTTTGTTGCAGACATTTTCTCAAGATGTGTGGAGGAAGGCGTACTAGAGAACAAGCGACGACCTAAGAGTATCAATCTCCACCATCGACAAGGCACTCAAACTCGAAGTCGCCAAGCACCGATTCCTCAGGGCAAGCCTTTGTCCGAAGCAATCCTATTTGACCTTGCAAAGAATCTACTAGCACAAACCGTTGTTGACGGGCGCGCCTGGCCTTGTTCGAACCTATCACTGAGCGTCGGTGGTTTTGAAGACGGCATTACAAACAACAAAGGCATTGGCGGCTTCTTGGTACGAGGCGAGGAAGCAAAAGCCATGATGTCTACAGGCAGAGCCATGAGCAATAGCAGTGAGCCACCCGCAAAGCGAAGACGAACAAAAGGCAACATTGCAAATTTCTTTGGTCCGCGAGACGACAAGAAGAAAGACTTTGACGCGGCAAGAGCAGTGCTTTTGAAAGCACATACCGAGTCCACGAAGGAGGAGTCAGAAGAGGATGAGGATGCGTTGTTTGCTGGCGACGGCGATGAATTCGAAAGACCATCCACACCTCCTCTAAACCGACATAACTCGCATGGGGATATCCACCCTCCTAATACTCCTCCATCAGCCCAACTGCAGTCAGTCTCGACTTCTCCACCTCCACATACCCGTGATGAAACACAAACATCAGCTCCACGCCCAAAAGCACCTGCCCAGCAGAAAACCATAGACACATTTTTCTGTCCCAGGTGTAACATCCATCTGCCGGTTGACGAAAAAGCCGAGCATGAAGATTACCACTTTGCACTCGACCTATCACGTGAAATGCGGCAAGAAGACCGCACATTAGCAACGACACCTTCTGTATCCACGAGTGCAAAAAGAGGCGCAAGTGCGTCAAAACCGTCACGAGGACGTGGGAGACCCCCCGGCGGCGGCGGTGTAGAAAAAGGACAAGCCAAGTTAGCTTTTGGCAAGAGTACATGAAAACGGGTTAAACTTATCATATTTCAACGATTTACGGGTGAGTTTTTCTTTTCAATATTATTATATTCATATCCCGTCATCATGATCATCATCATGCCATGTACTAGCCTTGTGATATTATGTTGATACCAAACCATTACCTTTGCTTTTACTTGAATACCCAATTTCTTCTTAGACGACTTCAAACTCGAGCCTAATTTTCGGCACCTCCTTGCTACCCTCAGGCATGATATACGTAAAGTTCCAAAACTCAAAGTCACTACATTCCGTTAGCTTCTATTCCTCTCTCTCCAAAATCCGCATCACATCAAATCAAATCAAATCCAAAAAAAAGAGAGAGAGAGAGAGAGAGAGAGAGAAAGAGAGAGAAAAGAGAAAAAAAAACTTACTTAATCGTCGCCCCCTTCCCCCCAAACATACCATTAAACGAAACCTCATACGCCAAATCCACCGTCCCACTCACATTCCTAACCTTCAACCCCTGCACATCGTCCCAGGACTTGATATCCCTCTTCCCCTTCCACCCATTGGGCGCGACAAGAAACGAAAACCCAGTCGGACTCGCCGCACCATCCGGGTAGGTGAGTTCCAGACTGCCGGGGCCAACAACAGCTTGCAGTGCTTTGGTCTGCGCATACAGCGTGATCCATCCGACGCCGTCTTTCTCCTGTTCGGGCCGGGCCCACTGTACGACAGCCGGGTTGAAGGAATTCTGATTGATGCTGGGCCCGCCGATTACGTTTTCGGCAAACGAGGTAGCGCCAATGGTTAAGGTGGGGGAGAGCCAGGCGGAGATGTTGCGCGGGTAGGTGTCGTAGGGTGGGGAGAAGGCCGAGGTGGAAACGGAGTGTGTGGCGGGAAAAGTGGTCAGGGAGGACAAGGTAGTGTTGGGGACGAGGTTGTTGTGGAAGGGGGCGAGGATAGCGATCAAGGGGCCGATGGCGAAGTCGTTTTTGTGGCCCATTGCCCACGGTTTCTTGTGCATGGGGGCTTTTTCTTTGCCGACTAGCGTCCACATGTGCAGCGCGAGGATGCTCAGGTAGCGGTTCATGTCGAAGCCGTAGGCGCGGTCCCAGGGCCCGGCGACGTTTTTCAGGTTCGCGTTGTAGAGTTGGCCGAGGATACTCCATGTATCGCGGATCATGCGGGGACCGTACTCGCCCATGATGCTGTCGGCGGGAGAGAGGTACTTGGCCCATAGGGTAAGCGCGTACAGCGAGACACCGGCGTAGGTGCCAGAGTTGAATTCAGACAGCGTGTTATCGCGGGTGAAGAGGTCGATGATGTCTTTGGCGTAGGCTTCACCAGCGCTCGTCATGTTTGCGTCGTTGAGACGGCGGCCAATGTATCCAGAGACAAAGGCGCGCATGATGGATGGATTGCTGTATGCAGGGTACAGATTGTCATCGTCGACGCCACCCACACGATAACTATCGCCAATAGTCGTGTTGTACAGACTCTCGAGAATATACGCTGTCGTGTCTTCCGGGAGGAGATGCGGGAATTCCTCGAGCATAATGACAAACGTGGTGCCAATGAAGCCGCGCCAGTTGGGGTCCCACGAGTTGTAGATTGAGGCTGGGTATTCTGGCGTACCGACATAGGGCTCTTCAGGATACTTTTGGTAATCGCCGTACCACTGCTCGCTCTCGTTCTTGAATTGGCCCTGGATAATGTTGGTCACGATCCTGACGGCCTGCTCTACATCGTCGTTCTCGTTGCGTGCTAGCAGACCCGCGGCATACCAAGCGCTCGACCTGGTATCGTGCACCATGGCAGCCGCGTCCAAGTCGAACAGATATCCTCTTTCCGTGTCATAGTACATGTCCATCCAGTCCATTGACTCTTGCAACAAACTCGTCGTGAAATCTTGCGTCTCATTGCGTGCGACCAAGCTGCGTCCGGCGAAGACATGCTGTGCGAAAAGTGCCGAAGCAACAGACAACCGGGAAAAGGCGACCATGGCGAGCGGTGTAAAACGAACAAGGAATGCTCAGCTCACAAAAAGAGCAGGCCCATCACGTACTTGAGTACGGCGGCGACCTAGGCGGCCAAGCACCAGCATCCGAGGCCATATCCAAAGCGGTACTTGGAGAGGGGTTTCGGTATCTGATATGGCGAGATAACAATGATACCGGTCTACCGTGCTCGTATGGGGCCCGGATAATTGTTGGCTAGTTCGTTCACAGTTGCGGGCTCGTAGTCAAAAGAGGAATGTCAAACCATGACTCGTGCCGACAAAACGTGACGGAACAAAATGACCAACCACAAGCATCGGACCATTTGCCCTTTGGATGGGCAGTTTTGCAAGCCAGACTACAGCATTTTTGCACCTGCACCGCTATAAAAATCGTCCATTGAGGGCCGACCCGTTCAACGTGGGAAAAGAAGCCAGTTCTCTGTTCCACCAGGCTGAACGGTCGCCACGCCGTTCACTTCCACGTGTTGTAGAGTGCAGTCGAAAGCTCTCCGGTCACGTGTCCTTGTTCACAAACCCCTGTTCACGTGCCAGCACTAGCATGTCAGACTTGCATATCTCGGCCGCTACCCTTGTTAGGCGTGTACGATACTTTATCTGCAATCATCACGGTGAGAAAAGTGGAAGCAGCTCGGATGTCGGCAGCCTCGTGGAGACTGAGCAGAGGCTGCAAAGACGGTGGCAAACCGTGGCCGATCAAACGGGGCGGAAATAAAATCTGAGATTCACCACACCCTCGATGCGAGTCATTATAGCGTGTGACGAACATGTGGCGAAGGGCTTGTGGCGAAAAGCTTAAGGCAACCCAGACCGTCAGTAAAGCGAGTAAACACAGGTGGACAATCAACAGAGAAGAAGGCATTGGCATTCTGGTTTTGGCATGCTCATTGTGCATGTGTAAAGAACCGTTCATTCGTTAACATCGATATCGCAACATCCAGGTCGCAGGTATATACATTGCAAGAAAAGCAGGATCCGGAAATAGATGCAACTACCAGGATAGCGATAGCCATCATTGCAATGAATGTCCTGCTGGAAAGGGTGGAAAGATTCCGTGGCAATAGAAATGGTTGCGCACCCCGCAAGTCAAAAAAAATCCGAAGAGGAATGAGAGACGACGCCCAATTTCCCAGATAACGTACACATAAATATCAAACATACAAAGGAAATAAAAAAAAGACCTAATGGACAAGTTTCCATGGGTAGTTTCCAACCGGGTGGCAGATGAATGGCTCATGACTTCAGATCCTAGGAAAATGGCTCTCTATCCGGGTAGTTTTTTGTTTTGGTGGTGGGGAAATGGATTAAACTCCCTAAGGGGGCTTCCAGAAGACAGAAGATGGTCCATTAAAATATTAGGTGGGGGGGTGGCCAGACTCCAGAGCACCATCCAGCAGCGTGGGAAAAAAGGGTATCTCCGGGCTCGACAGATGGACGCGGCAACAACAACAGGGCCGAAAGATTTTTGGAAGCTATGTCTATCTGGTACTGTACCTAGAGGTGCCAGACTGTGGGTTGCGTGACGCCTGCGGTTGTTGTGACAAGGGGTATTCTAGGCAGAAAATGTTAGTTGCGTGGTGCGCAATCATGAATTGTACTTACGCCGACCATCCGAGGCGATGTAGTAGCCTGGAGCGGCTGCCGTGGCACTACGGGGGGGAGCTTAGCGATAGACCAAAAAGGGCTCGTCATAGTAACCAAAATACCTTGAGGCAGTGTACGGGGCGGACTGGGAAGGCGCCTGGCGTCCGTACGGATCAGGAGTGGCGGCCGGATATGACGAGTAGGGCGATTGCGCCGGGTAGTCACGTCCTCCAGGCTGTGGGTATGCCGAGTAAGGATCCGCAGGTGATGTCCTGGGAGCAGAGGCAGCGGGCGAGGGCTGGTAACCCGGATGTGAGCTTCCATAGGTGGATGTGGGAGTCGTGGTGTAGTGCGGGTCACTGCTGGAGTAGCTGCCAGAGCCGTAGGCGGGAGTCCTCGAGGCCGTCGACTGGCGGGGCTGGTCGTAGGGATCGGCAGAGGCATGCGATGCGCCGTGCTCGTAAGGTTTTGTCGGACCCCAATGCTGGCGAGCAGCATGTGTGCGAGAGTCCTGATAAGCCACTAATGAAGCGTTAGGGCCGGCTGATACCTTTGTAGTGCGCACTTGTGGACTGTGGCTACCTCCGCGGCCCGTCTCGCCAGGCTGTCTTTCCTGCTGCCAGCGTTGGGAATCCATCTTCAAGTCTTGTATCATTTGCTGTAGCGAACCAAGTCAGTGTTGTGTTCGGGGGGGAGAGGAAAGAATGGTGATGGGTGAGAAGAGCGCCAGTCAGTCAGACATACCGATGTGAGGGTGCGATAGGCCGTTATCCAGTAGCCAGGTTGGCCCTATGTAGTTTGTCAGTAGTGCTCCGTAGTGTGGACATCATGGCAAAAGTTGCGGACCTGGTATTCTCCGGTGCCTGTGCCAGGCCTGACGAGCGCATCTGGGCCCAGGTAGCGCTGGATGTCGGCCGTGATTACTTCTCGGGCGATGCCTTCACCAGGCACAAACCACTGATTTGCGCGCGACATGGTTGAGAGCGAGATGTGTGTGTGTGTAGGAGTGTCTGTGGAGAGGTGATGAAAAGAAAGATGACGCTGTTGTCAATGCCAACTGTTGGGCGGCCAAGCTAAGGGAGCTAGTACAGACCAGGAGGGACCTTTGTTTCTCTCTAGGGGACCAAGAAGGAGCTCCAGAAGGGTGGTTGGACAGAGGACTAGTCACGTCGGGATGACGATGCAGGCTGGTGTGAGAGTCCGGGGGTAGGGGAGCTATCAAGACCAAGGGATGTCCAGAAGAGTTGGTGGAAGAAGATGCAGCACGCAGGAGCGGGGGTTTGGACCAATATACCGGCACTGGGAGGCGTGCAGCCTGTGACAGAGTGGACCTTTTGACGGCGTGGCTGCCGGGGACCGTTTTGGGATACCGAAGGTGATGGGATCCAGGTTCCTGGCCAGGAGAGGGGAGGAGTAAGGTTTTTGCTGTCGGAGGATCACGACAGGAGAGTGCCTAGAGGGATACTAGAGACTATGCGAGAGGCGATATTGCGCACTTTCGCAGGCTACGTTTGTTGAGGGGAAAGAGGGAAGGAGAGAGCGTGTTGGCTCGAGGAAGGATGAGCTTGAGCAGAGCCGCAGGTGAGGGTTGGGCGCAGCGAGTGCGGGGTGATTGGCCGAAGTAAATGGGCTCAGCTGGGAGCTGGCGCAGATATGCACGTCAGTCGGCTGGGAAGAGGGGGGCAGGCTCTTCGGGCAGCAAGCAGGCGAAGGGAAGGATTTCTTGGTAGGGGAGGGGTGGTGTGGTGTAGTGTAGATGTGGGAGAGAGAGGGAGGGGGGTAAGAGGGCAGACTGGTGCAGCAGTAGTGGTAGTTGCAACAGCAGCAGCAGCAACAAACAGTCAAGCAGCAGCAGCAGCAGCTCAAAGCGGGCGGACAGGCAGGCAGAAAGAAAAGGAAAAGACTAAAAGAAGAGGGGCGTACCGACGGCAGGCGAAGTTATTATTCGCGTGGGCCCAAAGACGGCGGCCATGGGAGTCTGGCGCGATTTGGGTAGCAAGGGCCAGAGTGGAGTGGGAGTGGGCGAAAGGCGAGGGTGCAGCGAGTGGTGTGGAGACGGGCAACAGGCCCTGCCATGGCGCCGCTTGGGCATCAACTGCCACGGGCCAGCGCCTGACGGTCAGCAAGCTAGCAGAGCACATGTACCACAGACCCGCTGTCGCCCGTCTCTGAAGAATACACTATTTGCCTTCAGACGGCTCCTTTGGGTGTCGGACGTATGTCGACATATGCGTAGAATACAGCAACTACCAAAGTAGAAAAGGGCACATTACCACACAGGCACACGGCACCACTGGCTGCGACGCCTCGACACTTCGCCCTGCGCCACCATTGGCCGACACCGCACACGACTCGACCGCTCCAGCAGCGTGGGGACGGGGGGGTTTGGTTCGGGCACAGCCGACGGCGGCAGATTTTACGGTGGGTTTGCAAATGCAATCGACATTGGCTGCGTGTGTGCCAGTGCCTGTGCCAGTGCAGAGTGTCAGGCCGGTGCCAGCCGCTGCGTGTGGGTTGGCCGGTGGTGACGTTGGCATGCCGCTGTTGCTGCTGCTGCTGCTGCTGCTGCTGTGCTGCTCCAACTACCAACTATGCTCTCGCAGCCTGTGGCCTCACCGACATAAGGCACACACCCACACTCACTCCCTCACACTCGCCCAGTAGGAACGCCTCCCCCGTACCGCGAGCCTTGGGCCCATTCCCTCCGCTCCTCCATCGTGGCCGCTTGCTATTAGTCGACAAGTCTCGCCCACCCACTCGCTTTGCACTTGGTCTCATCAGTACCGTCTGCCCTGCCTCAGCCAGGCCTGGCGGGCACGTGTTTGTGTGTCACCGCAACTGCCCTGCTGCCCTGCTGCTCTGCTGCTCTGCTGCCCTGCTGCCCAAGCCCGCATACCGCATAACCACCCACGTCACCCCCCTCGTCCCTAACCCGCCGTCAGCCCGTACTCTCCGCCCCCGTGAACCTCTCCAAGGTTCTTCGCTGCTGGTCCTGCATCCCATCTACCTACCTGCTTGCCTCGTACATCATACTCCTCGCACTACCACACACACGCGCTACTTAGATACATCACTACTTACCGTGTACCTCTCTAGCATCTGCATACACACACACACGTTCCCACCACCCCATCGGCGGAGGCTCCCGGATATGCACTGTTGGTGGTTCCTCGCTCCAAAAAAGACAGGACCCAAACAAATCGTCGACCCTGTGAATCGACCCGCCCGCCTGCCCAACCACGCTATCACCAACCTGGCACAGTACTACTACCACTAGAGTACACCTCGCTCGCCGCCTCTTGTACACACTCTCGGCCAGGCCAGACCACACCACGGCTGCACCACCGCACATTGCGCCCTTGGCAGCCACTTGCCCCAGCCACTCCCGCAACCATAAACCCTCGCCGTTCCTGTACCTCGACCGCCCTCGACCCGCCTCTCACGTGGCCGGACCTCTACCCTCCTGCTCCCATGTCGGCACTCACCTTGGACACGCACTTGGGCTCTGATGTTATCAACCTGTCGCCCCCGGCCCGAATCCACCCGGACCTTTTGCTTCCCACGTATGCGGGGTCGGGTCCCACGCTCATTGTCTGCACGTAGATTGCTTGATAACTGCCATACGCCCAACCCACAAACCAACATGCGCCTGCCTCTGCTGCACATGTCCAACCGCCCGACGTTGATAAGTAGACGTACTCGGCCAGTACCTGCCCATCGCCCATCCATCGCCCTACCTTCTCCCAATCGGCGCCACACACACACACACACACACACACAATACACACATACTTGCTACATGTGTCCATGCTTTTACCGACACAATGGGAAATAAAGCATAGCCCAAGCATGGACATACTCGCATCTACTTACCGCAGCCTGCCACACTGGAGCCCAAAAGGCCGATCGCATATCCGCCCTCGTGCCCCAGACTGCCCTGGCCCTCTTTCCCATGGTCCAAAGGCCCGTCCGCCCCAGCCGTACTGTGACGTTTGCCAGCGGGATCTTCATTCTTCTGCTGACCGGCTGACGTACTCTACTCCTTCTTTGCCGCTGACCAATTGCCCCCCAAACATGTCTGTTGCCGGTAATGAGCGACTTTGCCGTCATACTTAATCTAGCCCCCCATGTCCATACTACTCTCCCTTTGCATGGACTTGCCTTGCCCGTGATTCACTACTGCAGACACGTGTTTTGGATCCATTTTCATGTCCAATTCCATGTGGTGACGCCCAAAGTCTTGGGAGGAAACCTAACTCCCCACCCAACTATAACCTCTCTCTCTCTCTCTCTGTGTCCTTTTCTTTCTTTTCAAAACTCAAAAAATGAAGAGAAAAAAAAGCACAAGATAAGGTTACATGAGGGCTGCAAGTGGCCCAAGTCTAGATCTCGAGTGGCACTTGCAGCCCGAACAAATCATCATTTTTTCCCCCGTAACGTGACCTTTTTGTTTTTTGTCTGCCAATCAATCACCCTTGATCGTCACCCTTTTTTTTCTCCCTTTCGTTCAGAACCATCTTCAGTAGATCGCGGAAAAGGGAGATAACGACGATTCCCCATTTCTTTTCCATTTACTTAGTTGATTGCAAAAAACAAAAAGACAAGCTAGACCAAGAGATATAGAGTCAATATTCAAAAGTCAGAATTATAAAGTCTTCTCTCCTCCCCTTTCAAAATAATTGTCGTAATTTTTGCTTCCCCAAAACTCAATTTCCTCTCTCTCTCTCTCTCTCTCTCTCTCTCTCTCTCTCTCTCTATCAACTCGTAAAATCAAAAATTCCCATGACTCGTATATACATTTGTTGCCATTCTCATTCTCATTTCCATTTCATTCCTCCTTCATACAATCTTGTCTCTCTCTCTCTCTCTCTTCTCCCTCGATATTAC
>NW_014575228.1:0-49523 GCF_000527765.1 Bipolaris victoriae FI3 | reverse complement strand
CCGCCAACAGAGCCACCGACACCGGCACCAACACCTCCCTTAGCACCGCCACCGACACCAGCTCCTCCACCGACGGAGCCACCGACACCGGCACCACCGCCAACGGAGCCGCCAACACCAGCACCAGCACCACCGTGAGCACCGCCACCNACACCAGCACCGCCGCCAACAGAGCCGCCAACACCAGCACCTCCGCCAACGGAGCCGCCAACACCGGCACCGCCATAGCCACCAGCACCGATTCCGCCCTTGACGCCTCCGATGATACCACCTAGGCCACCGAGACCTGCGCTGACTCCGCCCTTGGCACCGCCGACGATGCCACCGACCAGACCGCCGAGGCCAGCACCGGTGCTACCACCGACACCAGCGCTGGCACCGCCATAGCCAGTCTTGCTGTAGGTGAGGAGTCCACCGAGACCAGCACCGGCATTGCCAGCGCCGCCGACCAATCCGCCAAGGCCAGCACCAGCACCTCCATTGGCGCCTCCGTAAGCACCTCCACCAACGAGGCCACCAAGGCCAGCACCTCCGCCGACGAGTCCGCCGAGGCCAGCACCAGCACCGCCGTGGGCACCGCCGCCAACTAGGCCACCAATTCCGCCCTTGGCACCTCCACCGAGGAGAGGAAGTCCAAGTCCCCAGCCGCTGCCGCTACCGCTACCGCTGCCGTAGCCTCCAGCACCACCAGCGGGAGGAGCAGCACCTCCGCCGTAGGAAGCACCGCCGGAAGGAGGAGTAGGAGTGGAGCCACCTGGGCGACCTCCAGCAGGAGGAGCAGGGCCAGAGCCTCCAGCAGAAGGAGTAGAACCAGAGCCTGGCAGGTCGTCGTAGGTAGGACCGCTGCTAGCAGGAGCGGTGGTCAATGGGGCAGATGGCTGAACACCTGAGCCGCCGCCATAGCGTTGAGGGTGAGGAAGAGCGGAGACGATGCTGGTAAGAGCCAAGATCTGAGCAGTGTGGTACTTCATGTTTGCTGATTTCGAGTTTAGAGATTCTTAGTTAAAAAGACGATAGTCGAGTAAATCGATGTAGATTGAGTATTGCTTGGGAATTGAAGATAGCGAATGTGAGTGCACTGCACAAACGAAAGACTGTAGGAGAGTGATTGAAGTGGAAAGCGAAAGTGTAAGATGTTGTGATGCTTTTTCTTCGAGGTCGGACGAGTCCATCTTATACTCAGAGATGCCCCCCCTTCAAGACAGTCGACCAGTACATCCACAGCTGTTGTGGCGTCGGGCTCATGCTGGAGCTATTCTGGTCTTGTTTCGAAACTTGGCTCCCGCATCGAGTTACTATCTTTCGCACGAGTAGTGCCAAAAGAGGGACAGTCAGCCAGGGGTCTAGACTATAGCCGTTTCAGGCAATCAGGCTCTCTCTTTTGCAACTGTGCACTGCCGTGTTCTGTGCGATCGACGTAGTGTACCTGCAGGATAGAGCCCGGATGTGCTGCAGGGGCATGCGATGCGGGTTACTTCCAGCCGAATATTGTCGGTGGGACTGGCCCCAGCTTTTTGTCCGGCAAAGACTCATGGGCGATGTTTAGTGCCTGCTTAATTTGTCACTTTTTGGCGATCTGCCATGTATGCAAGGCATTGAGATCAGCTAATACGGCTATCGAGTAGGCGGGTGTCTCCGTTCCCTTGCTTCGTGGAGTTGCAGCATCGTGCAGAGTTGATGCGCATCAGCTATTGACGTGAAGACGTCATTCATCGGACAATCTTTGTTCATCATGAGGGGTTTCCGATTGCAAATGTAGATTGGGTTGTATAGACAGAGCTTTGATGCATCTCGCCCCCTTTCAAGGCTGCCACGGCTGTCAGACATGTTTCTTGGGTTACAGTTCGGATACGTACGGAAATAATTTTGGGCGCAGATTTCCGTGGGCATCGTGTGCCTGCAGGGCTTCACATGGCGATGGAATGAATTGCCGGGCGGGTGACCGTGCCTGGGTAGAGAGTCGTACAGAGAGCAAGAGAGAGCAAGGGTGAGGCTCTGTGCACTGTGGAGTCGAAAACATCAAAGCTTTCGGCTAGCCGCTTACGTCGTACTTGCCGGCCAGAAGGTTTGCATCGTCGTTTCTTACACTCCTTCTGGCCCTGCGCCCACTATGCCCACGAATGAGATCCCCGCGTCGTTCTCGCAGCATGCTTGTCCCATGATTTTCCACTATCGTTTCACAGGGCATGCTCCGAGCTACCGGGCCCCACGACGCCCCGTCGTATGACTACCCACGATTTGGTCTCTCTCCTTTGACTCCAATGTCTCTAGTCAAAACCCTAGACAGGAACACGGCGTTAATGCAGAGTCTACCTCGAAACACATGGTCCGTTCTTTATGCTGGAATTCAGACCAGATCGACATGTACGTGGATACAGTGCCCTTCTCGCCGCTGCGGGAGGTGACATTGCGCAAGCCTCAACACCAGGACCATGATGGCATTGTGAAACAACTTTACGCATTGTTCAGAAGAGTTGCGGGTTACGAGCCGCAGATACAGACAAATATAGAAGTTGAACAAAACCTCCACCACGCTGGCCGCCTGAGCCTCCTCGGCTCATGGCACATACTAGCATCTATCAACCTGACTCACAGCTGCCAACTTTCTAGCTATGCTGCGCGGCTTCCATCACCAGCAGCCATCGATGCCGTAAGAGAAATATTGGTCATGAAAGATCGACTCTCATCAAGGTTCTGGCTTGTTCCGTTAACGCAATCATCACACGCTTAGAAAGAATCCTGCCAAACTATTGTTTTGGGCAGATTTAATTTACCCATTATCCTCGTAAGTGCAGGACAAGTAAGTATGCAGGTCCCCGATCGGCCAGCCTCGCCCATACCGAGAGAGAAATCTGTTACGAATGTGTCAGCGCTCTAGTGGCCCTTTTTCCGCCAACAGCTGCCAGAGTTGTTGATGTTCTGGTCGCCATTTGGAATGACGAGCCAGTGCCCTCTTTCAACGACGGTGCCTGACTAGGCCCAGCCAAGCGCAACGCTAGACAATATGGTCCCCCTAATGTGTGTTTACGGCGCGTTAGAATCTCACCGCTATGCCAATGCGTTTTCTTTCGGCGCCATGCAAACGATGAAATGTCAGCACCTTTTCTTCTCAGGAGGTGAGATAGGAGAAGGCGTGCAAGCACGCAAGAAAAGTCTGGGCGTACGCCTTGCTCTCCACCCATTTTTTTTCTTGGACGTTCCAGACCTCTCACGGCCCTTTCAGGCTGATCACGCCTTGGTATTGACAAACATGCCAAATACCTTTTTGTTTACTGCCAAGAAAACTGCTTCGGCGGCCTGCATATGCTTTACAAAGTTTGATGAAGCCAAGATGTCCATTGCTAGGTTTATACGCACGACTTCGCAACTTCCGGTGCATTGGACCCTTTTTTTTTCTCTGCAAATGTTATCGGGATCCGCAAGATGCCAGCAAAAGTCTATCGTGTTAGTTTATTTACTTGCCTCTTCTAAACACCAGCGGTGAGGCTCTTGGCTCAGGAATCCCTAGACAATGCTGTTCTTGGATCTCGTCATCGTCCGGCACACTGGTCAAGGGGTATATCGATCTTCGGAGTGCCAGCAAGGAAGACTTGAGTTTGACTGATTGATCTTCCCGTGTGTTTGTTTGTTTGCTTTTTTGCCCTGCATCCAGCATGTTAACTTTACCACTACCCATTAGTCTATCAAGCTAGAATCGTGATAGATCGTCGTTCAATCCATGTACGTGCAGATTGCGCAAGGTGAGATTACGACGTTGCAGTCGCTGTTCCCGGGTGTGATATAAAAGGCCAGGAGAGGTTGTGTGATGCTGCAAAAAAGGCATCTATGACGTGTACATGTGTTGCTTTGGTATCTTGTTATGATGCACCAATTCTGTGCTATGGATGGTGATCAGTGATCGACGTGTGATAGTGCGCGTAGGTGTTGGTGAGGTTCCCTGGGATGTGGGAGAGAAAGGGATGGAGGGTTTGAGAGGGGACTGCTGGGTGGGATTATGATTTTCTCTGGGAAGTTGGGTTGGAGACTTGTTATCAGATACTAGGAAAATGTTTGGAATTGTGTAGCTTGTGGTTGTTGCATTAATGTTCTGTTCATTGCTGGGTTGAAGGCTGTTGAGGTACCTGTGTAGAAATATTGTAGATTGACACGTGAAGTTGGAAACTTATATGTGCCACCTTTAGCAAGGAACTCTGCAGTGCTGGTAGTCAATAGATTAACATGCGATCTTCTGGAAATTATTCTAGTCTTGTGGCTTTTGTGATGTACTATTTCGTAGATACAAATACTGGTTGGTGATTTAGAATAATGAGGTTGTTTAGCGAGAAGAAGAAACAACAGAGCTACGGGAAAAGAAAGTATTTTCCGATCAAGTTCCACCTGCGATGTATCTGTGAGTTCTTCTACATGAATACAGGGGAATTTTGTTAAGTTGGCCTCGAATTGGTACGCAGGAGGAATATATTTTGTTCGCCTCAATATTCAACTCTGTCTTTGTTCTTAGAATTCGATCAAAATATTTACAATAATAGAATATTGCATTATTCTCGCATGAAAGTATATCAAGAGCAGAGATTCTTGTAGATTCGGTAATCATGCAGTCTTAACAGTAACGTTGTTGATGGGGTTATTTTTTGTAGTTCTTCAATAAGATAATTAACTCAAACCCAGAGACTCGAATACTTCGCTGCTTAGTGTTTCTCAGTTAAATTGAATAATTGCAATTGATGTCTCTCGTAGCGTAAATATATACGAGAGGACAGTTCAGTCACGAGCAGCTGTTGTCTGTAGAGAGCACGATTATTATTTAAGAGTAGATATATATTGATATATTATTGCAGTAACCATGAAGACACAAGATTCATGTGTTCATTGATAAAATATGCTTATTGCAGGATCATTACAGATATATGAATACTATTCTGTCATTGTTTGCAGTTTAGTGTACCACGACGGACGTGTCCCATGTTCTTCGTAGAAATGTGCCTCGAATAGGTAGCCTCCTAGGAGCGCACGTGACTTTGAGCAACCGGATCGCGGATCTTATGTCACGCTAGGACAAGATTCAAGCCTAGCAGAACTCCACTTTTACGAGAATCTAATTTTTCTTCATTGGCTTTTTATCTTGAGATTGAGCATTTTTTCGGTGGGTTGTGAGTGTGTATGGCACGTGGTTTCGTATCCAAGGGAAAAGGAGATGTGCGCGCTACTTGGAAGTTGCGCTAATGAAACAGGGGTTCCTATTGCAATTGCGCGACTCGTCGCGTCACCATCGTGTTCACTCTCCCTAGGGCTGCTTCCATCTACCCAAAAACACCATCTCCTGTATCCAAAGCCTCAACCCTGTGGATTCGAATCATCGTCGCGTTCAATTTCACTCTGGTACCTATGGCGCACCCGAGCCTTGTTGCGAACAAAGATGCGGATGCATCCAAAGTAGATCCGGCAATATGGTGAATATCTGTGACTAACCATCTGACACGGCAGTCACCGAACTGACGCGATACGATATGTACGCCGGGAGAGGCATTGGCAGTGTGTGACCAAGAATCGTTCACGCGGCACAGTAACGGGCCGCTGAGGCTGGGCTTTCCAGGCCTACCAAGAACACCTTCTAGAACCTCGACTTTACTACGCCAACAACGCGAAGACGGTGGTAAGCTGGCTTGATTCCGGCTTGATTCCGGCTCGATCTCACGATAGCGCAGGACATAGCATGTCTAGGTTGCTGGGGTCGCATTTTGATCACATCTGCACCAAGCTTACCTACCATGGTGTTCCGTTTCTAGTCCCCCGCAATTGAGGTTAAACCAAAATGCGCATCCGAAGAAGCAAACTAGTTTATAGCATTAGCGGACCAATTCGCATCCGCTTTCCCATAAGGCTATGTTTGTAAAAAAAAAGAGGCCGAGACATCCCACTTCTAAGGTTTTGCCGTTGGTGCTTCTCTTCGTAACCACAATCCCCTTTTCCGGTTCGGCATCTTTCTCAATGCTCTTATTTTTTGGATGGCTAGGCGGGCATCATTTTTCATACTATCCTACCCCACTGTCAGCGTGCTGATGACCATAGAAATACGGAGAACTACTGTTAGCTAAGAATACAAGAAACATTACGGCGAAGGTAAGGACAAGACCAATGATCTCAGGCGATGACCACGATTCCATTGTACATACCCATTCGAGCGGGGATATTAGACACACCATTGAAGGCCTGAAGAACAAAAGGCCAATGGGATCGGAGTGCTTAATCTGAAAGAAGATTGGAAGGTCAGTCTTCGGCGGAGACTGAATATGAAGGAAGATCAGAGCGACAGCGAAGGCGCAACCGTCAATGGGCAGGTTAATGTAAAAACACCAGTGCCATCCAAGCCTGTTCAACACGTTAGCCAGTGGTCGAGATCAGCATACCAGTTATCAGTGAAGGTATCACCAAGAAATGGTCCTTGAACAAACGATACGCTGAATGAAACAGCAAAGAGTCCAATGAATATAGGTCGTTTGCGAAGCGACACCAGCAACACGATTACCATCATGGTACCGCTACTAACACCTGCCCCTCGGACACCCGCAATAGCCCAACCAACAACTACTAGGGAGATTCTCAAATCACACGCCATCATACCGCCCAATCGATATTTCTCACAAGCCGTAGACGTATGCGCAGCCCCACACATCGCACTCCCGACTTCAAACAAAACGATCGCTATCAAGAACGTGCGTTTCATATCATACAACTTATACAGCTTTCCGTACAACGGATTGGAAGCTGCACACGTAAGCATGTATGCACTAACAGGTTGAAGCTTGGGCGGGCGTCTGTTTCGTTGCAATTAATAGAGGCGGTTGGGCAGCATCATGTTGGGCAGCATCATGTTGGTATAGCGACGAGCCGTTGAGTAACGATCCAAAGTTCAGAGAAAATTTGGCTGGTTGTCTGTGAACAATCTATCTTCGTATCTCTTGTTCTAATTCTAACATCGCTGTATCGTTATCGTATTCATGGCATGTTCGGGTTTGGCGGTCCCTTTGCCAACTTGAAGTATCCTGGACTCAAGTTCTGGAACACCTGCGCCGGATCGTACTTCTTGCTAACGGCGATGAGCTTGGCGACATTGTCAGCTCCGTAACTAGCGATTGGATCCATGAACTGGGATGCATAATTCATGTAGATGTAGTCGTTGTCTACGCCTCTCCTCTGTGCCTCAGCCTTGACCTTGTTGATAATGCCTGAGTAGCATTTCAGAATGGCGGCTTGACCTGTGGGGTCTTTAAATGATGCACTTAGGTTCATGAGAAAGATTGGTCCCTTGGCGGGACTGAGACCGAGCGCGTTTCCACCATTCTTCTGCATGCCCTTCAGTTGGCCTTCGGTAATTGGTTGAATAGAGATGGTTGGGAGAATGCCCTGGATGCTTTGAATCCCGGTTATTTCCGAGAAGAACGTGTCAACCAGGAAGGTGAAAAGGTCACGGTCAACCTTGAAGGTAGCATCCCAATTTGTTTGCAGAGAGCCGAGTGTGTCATTGAGGGAGCCTCCGTTCAGTTTTATCGTCATTTCACCATGAGATGCGATACCTGTGTTGTCCGATATGGGTGTGAGTGCGTTGATATCAGCAAATACAGAGGCATTGGCCACTGGCAGGGCGTAGTGAGTCTGCACGATAGCAATCTTGCCAACGTTGGGAATACTACCAAAAGACACGATTTCAGCGGCATCGGTGTCTTTCGAAGATCCGACGGTAGCGAAATTGAAAACAGCATCCAGAACAGCCTTGAAATTGTTTTCTGTAAAGATGCGCTGGCCACCCCACATATTGCCTTGGGGGAAAGCGTGGAGCTTGAAGTTGGTCACTACACCAAAGTTGCTGCCACCGCCACCACGGAGAGCCCAGTATAAGTCAGAAAATTCGGTAGGACTGGCAGTAACAACCAAGCCAGATGCCGTGACGACTTCATAGCTTGCAACGTTGTCACAAGCCCAACCTAGCTTGTTGGAAAAGAATGAGATCCCACCACCAAGTATGAGACCCGGCACCCCGACTGGAGCCATCTAAATTCTTGTTATCAGGGAGTTGTTGCAGTTCTCAAAAGGCGACTTACCCTGCCTCCAACGACGCTGACACCAGACTTTTCGATCGTTGTATATACATCAACCCATCGAGTTCCGGCACCGACATTGGCATATTTCTTGTCATTTGAAACAGCAACGTGATTGAAGCGCTCCATGGAAACGGTAATGCCTCCCTCGATGCTGGATGCCCCAGCAAAAGCAGCATGACCACCGCCTTTCACAGCAAATGGGCATTGTGTCAAACGGGATATCAACAGCCACGAAGATATTTCGATAGTGCTGGATGGCTTGAAGACACATCTCGGGTTTACAGCACCCTGCTGGACGCTCCAGTAGGCACCAGTGAATGCATCGTATGTAGATGAATTGTCGAAAAGCAGCTTGTCGCTGCCATAGATGCGCTCCAAGGATGAACACTTGGAAATGGTCAGCAAAGCCAATGAGTAAAAACAAGTTCGAGGTTCGAACGTACGGCAGCAGAGCACCCATTGAATGATCGTTCTGAAAACTTGGCAAGCTCAGGGATGGCGGACACGTCGATACCATTGGCGATCAGCGCTTTGGTGATGTTAAAGTTTGCAGGTTCAAAAGCACCTGTCGTCTGTGCCGAAGCAAACGCGACAAGGGTACTGATTTGCCAAAGGACCTTCATTCTGGGATCGGTGGAGGACGGAAGGAAGGCGGAAGAGTTCCCAGATACCCAGCCCCGTGCTGAGCAGTACAAGCTTAATTTATTCTGGCTGTCAAGACTGGGAATTGATCCGCGGCAGACAATTGGCGCCTTCCAGTATAGTTCATCTCGGTTGGGTGAACAGTTATGCTTTTGGACTTTAGGGGAGCAACGACTAGGGTCGTTGGTGGCGAAGCTCGTTGTTATTCGATGGAGATTTAAACTAAGTCGCACCTGCGTTAGTGTATGCTGCATTGCGAATCCTTCGCAGCATTAATGTGATTGCAACAACAAAGTGTGTTGCAGTGTTCTTGCATCTTGGCTCTCTAGTCGTCATGGGTTCAGTCTGGAAGTAGACAGCTGACTGAACTTTTTCATCTCATGTGAAGGTGAAGAAATGGGAGCGGAACGAAGCTGATCGTGAACAGACCGTGACATTGCTAAGTGCCAAAAAGTCCGGGGTGCCAAGAGTTGTCCAATGCGGCAATCTCTTGTTGCGAAGGATGTCAGCATTTTTGTCAGGCCAACATTTGGGCCTGTATCTTGGCGTAATCCGCTTGGAGCCGTACAATATGCATATTTGGGTGCTACCCAATCACATGTCCAACTGCAACCCGACGACGTGGTCAACGAATATATGGTTGCCCCATCAAGCGTCTGCTCCGACACCCCATCTTTTATTGCAAGCAATCGCCTGTAATGTTGAACACGACCTCGAAACGACAACGAACCAGCGAATTTTTGTCCTTGGAGACCTTATGCATAAGGAATCTACCAGGTCTTTGTATTGGACTCTAGCGGCACATTCGAATCCCATTGAGCTTATTGAGCAATCAAGTGGGTACCACGTTTGAGACGGGTGCATTGACTATGTGAATGTCATGTTCAGAAATGGCACGACATGCAAAGCTAGGCATAGTGAATAAAAGTGGGACAGCCCGGCGGTAAGTATCTTGCATGCATTGCGTATTACGACCGCCACAGCAATCTCATTCTTCGGGGAGAATTCTGTTCACACACACCTTCGACTTGAAGGGTCTATTCCCTACCCTGTGTTTTGTTTTTACGTTCTTGGGCTGTTTCAGGTTAGAATGTTACTAACAGTAATGCTGGTTGGCGTCGTGGCTAGACTTATCTAGGTGTGCTTTACAAAACATAAGTCTGTTCTTCCTCAAGAGGTAGAGATATAGTGCAAATCAGCACTAAGCAGAGCTTATTTTAGTATTACAGCGCTAACAAAACGGAGGCTCATTTGGTACCCCCCAAAACGCCCGTTTCACCGAATACAACAGCGGTTTACGTCCCGTTTTCAAAACGGAGCTGAACGGGACAGGACCTAAGTCTTCTTGGGAAATGCTTCAAGCCCCTTAGATCCTACGCTCCGCATACTTATGGGCAATCCATGGAGTGCGCGGAAGGTACCGTACTTGAATTCTAGGAAGAACGTGGTATCATTACGCAACTTGCTCGGCTTTCCAAAGAGGCTTCATCCTTGAGAATTTGGGCTGCGAATGAATTATATACGCACGTAAGGCAAAGTGCTCGGATACGCAGTCAGCTATCTCCACAAACGTCCCCGGCCGTTCGAGACTCGCCAATGCTAAATATGAGGACCTGAACCGCCAACTCCGACGTCGTATCTCATGTCAACACCTCCAAAGAGCCCCATAACCAAGGATGAGCTGGTGCGTACAAACGTAGCCATGCTCATCCTGACCTCGTTATTCATTCTATCGCGAGTGATCCTCCAGATCGCTAAACGCAGACCCTTCGGATTGCCCGATTTTTTCATATATTTCGCTTTTGTTCTGTTCGTCTCCATGTGGACATGCTACATCGCCGTCATACCCACCATGTTCAGAATTTTCGATGTGCTTGAGGGTCTCATCCGACCATATCCCACAATGATGGGTGACGCCGGGAGGCTGCTTCGGCACATCACAGCTGCTCAGATGCTGTTCTATACTCTTCTATTTACTGTCAAAATGTCTTTGTTGACACTGTACCGGAAGATTTTGGTAGGGCTACCTGTCATATACGACAGGATATGGTGGGGTACCGTGGCGTTTTGCATTCTGGTCAGTATCTGTTCTAGCACCTGGTAGCTATCAATATAAACGCTGACCTGATCATAGTCCTGGATCGGCAGTATTTTCACGAGTATTTTCACGTGTAATGATCTCAAAGAAAAGTTCTCAAGAGGGAGATGCGCTGGCACGCCCGATGAGCAACAAAGAATCATCTTCAGTCTCTATTTTGCATACTCGGTAGATGTGGCCACTGACCTTGCAAGTAAGTCGAGAAAAGTCAATCGAGCTTTGCAAAGCGGTGCTGACAAATTCAGTTATGATTCTTCCTCTATTTCTTATATGGAAGTTGCAGATGCCTAGGAAGCGAAAGATTGGAATCTTCATACTATTCGGTAGTGGCTTCGTTTGCATAGCTTTCGCTACGCTCCGCGTTGTACAAGTGGGTGTTGATCGTCGCGGTAAAACAACAATACCGGAGCTTGATTGGTTATTGCTGTGGACAGTCGTGGAATGCGCAATGGGTATGTTGATAATGGAAACTTTTGCAAAGACTGCCATGTGCGTCGCTAACACAAAGTCTAGCCGTCGTTATTGGATGTTCTCCCGCCTTTACAGGCCTGATTCGTAAACGAATCGTCACCATAGGGGGACCAGCATACGATAGGCAAGGTTACATCAAACAAGGATCTAATGAGGTGGAGATGGGGATCATGGCTGGCTCTGCAAGTCAACAAAACCATGTGGCCCGGGATCCGTACGAGGAATATTTTCAATACAGCCAGGAAGAGCTCACAAGAACCATTCACAATAGTCAAGAAGAGCTCACAAGAACTACTCATAACAGTCAAGAAGAGATTACAAGAGCTACTGAATATACGGCAGTCGTGCGGGCTGTTAGCTAGGTTGAGCAAACATGAACTTATGAATTAGAACATAGCAAAAGTATTGTATCAAAATAAAAGAGCAAAAGGAATTAATCGTCAGTAAAAAGAAGTCGATATACATCAGTATCCTCTCAACTTGATATCAAGGATCCTTGAATATATGTGAAGTTTGTCACGTTTATATGACTTGCGTCACCCCGTTTAACGAGACTCACACAAAGAAACACAAACCCCAATCTTGGCATCTCGATACGACTCTCGCATTAAGCCCGACATTCCGGTCACACAGCTATACGACAAGCCTTCCTCACAAACACAAACAAATCCCGAAACTTATGCTCGTGATATACCCCGGCCATAGCTATAACTCAAAGCTAAACATAACAAACTAGCCCCCATCGCCATGCCATCACCCGAACAAAACATCCACATCACATCATGACTCAAAACAGACATCACGAAGCAGAGAAAGTAACTTATATCGAGCAGCATCTTCAATTGTCACCCGCAATATCGGCGGCTAATGGGGCAGCCATCTAGGCTCGGTAGGTCAACCACCAGCATCTCCAAAACGCCTCTACTTAATCTTGTCCCCGTATCAATTCGGACTGATCTTTGTATAGTAATAAACATATGTGCAAATCTCCCTCGGCATTCTCACTCCATAGCTATGACACTGAAGCGCTTACGCGCCAGGAGTACGGCGGCACAGAGGACGGCCGCGCTCCAGAGTGTTGGGGTCGCAAGTGAGACGGCTGTCTTCGATGCAAGTCAATTGTGCGCCGCCTAGACATGTCTATTAGTTTCTGTTGCCACCAACACTATTGTTTATGGAGTTTTTTTTTGAACTTACAGTTGTTGATGCTGTCAGGCACGCAGCGACCGGTTTGACCATTGACATTGCACACATCCTGCTTCAAGCTCGTGTTTGCGATACAGCATGCGCCGTTGGGGACGGGGCGGTTGGCATTTGCGCCCTGAGGCATAGCGGCTGCGAGAGCAGAGAGAGCGAGGACAATGGCGGAGGTAGTGAACTTCATTTTGAAAATTTTGAGGAAGTTTGTTTGTAAGGGTGAATAATGTTTATGATAGTATAAGTTGGATTAAGGAGGTTTAAAAGACCGACCAGCGGAAGAGACGAAGAATTGAATAAGGGGAGAAAAGTAGAGGAGTAGACGAGAAGACTGAGGCTGAAGATGCTGATGAGGCAATTCTCAGGGTGAACCAAGGCACCCTTCTTATACTTTGCAAAACCTGAAGGAACAGGCGCGCCTGGGCTGGAAACTCCGCACGATGGCATTGTCTTGACGCGCCGCAACACCCGTTCACCGCAGCCTCGTCGAGACACACGACTAGCCGACTACTACCCCAAAAAACCCATCGAGACAAACACAAAACACCAAGGTCCGGCTGCAGAAGCCTGGAAAGTACGGCGGAGTAGCCGCTTTGGGTGGCGCAAACCCGGCGCAGCAGAGAAAGCGGTTCATGCTACTCAGGCGCGTGGGCGACAAAGGGCAGTGCATGATACGCAGATCATACAGGGACGTCAGCAGATGGCTTCCTTTGAGGGCTTCGAGACGTGGGAAGAGCGCAGGAAGGCGCCAATATATGAAACTGTTATGCTGTTTAGGTGGCGGGTTTGAAACGTTAGTCTCCGCTGCAACATCCACATTGGCAGGTTGACGGGGGTTGTGTTACCCACTCTTGTATGCGGAAAACACGGGCTTGGGAAGAAGTATGATTCATGGTTTTTCCTGTTCCTGGGCGCGTGGAAGAGAATTATTGTAATTGTACCATGCATATGTTCAATTGTGCATTTTGTTTATTTTTCTCATACCAACCCTTGAGTATCTAGATAGTAGTCGACTCTCTACTAATCTAGCACTTCAGAAAAGATAAAAGTCTCCCTGCGCTCCTGCCTCCACCTTCAAAGTATCAATAATGAGATACCGATCCAATTCCCCCCTGTGTCAAAAGTGACTCCTTCCTCATCTTGCACAACACCCCCCTTTCTCCTCAGCACCCGAGGAACAAGACTCTCATGCGCCGTACATGCCGCCGAGTCTCAATCAGCAGTCCCAATCCAAACTGCAGCACCTCCACATCCGGGAACCGCTTCTCCCTCACCTTACATGAGAAAACGCAATGCAACCCAATTAACCAAGTAAACAAACGCTCTCGCCTGCGCCTTCACCCCCACCTCGCCCACCCAACGCCACACTATCCCTCCCCATATGCCGTGCAACCGCCAAATCCGCATCTGAAAAGACAAATTTAGCCCGGCTGCGCAGCCGGTGCAGCAGCATAGCGTTTGTAGCACTCGCGCATAAGACGACGAGTTCAAAGTGCGAAAGCGGGGGACTGTGGCATCGGGTGATCCAGCCCGTTCCAGGGGCGTTTTGTCGTTGTGCGATATGTTGAGGATTACTGTGTATTCTTTGTCGGTTATTCGGTTTCGATATAGCTCACCTGGCATTCTTCGCAGTGCGTGTGCGAGTTTGACTATTCTCACGGCCCAGGCAAAGCTGGCTGAGTTGGGCTGGCTGGGATGAGAATGATTTGTCGCTCGGGCATGCTCTTTTGGGCCACAAGCCTCTGTAGGTCCGGGCGCATATTGAGGTCTTTGTAAAGACTTTTACGCCCATGTGCATCATCCCAAGCGGCAGAATTCTGGGCTGAATCCAAAATCTACAGTGATCATCTTGAGGAATGCAGAGGCCCATTGGATCAACAGGTATGCGCAGTCCATGTCTACAATTACCCATCTATTTGAACGGTCAAGTACATAATCGGGCCAATGTTATACAAACTCTTGTTGACGCGAAGCACATGTGTCTAGATCGCTGGCTTGAACCCATATCTGAGCGGCCTTTTTGTCCTGGGTAGTTCAGTTATCATGCCCCCAGTATTGCGTAGAGCCAGTAGCTCCTCCATAATCTGGTAGCATATCTCTCTCGGTAGAGTATCTGGACGGCTTTTTTGTTTCAGAATTCATGTTGAAAGCGGCTGAATAGTGGGACTGTTGCAGATATGATTAGAAAGGGACAAAATGCCGGGACTGGAAAGTTACAGTGTTATGACAAGTGCTTGAGGGAGGAACATTATCCTAAAGAAAAGAGTTGATAAATTGAGAGCATATTCTTAAGCCAATGAGTGGGCGCAGTACGTGGCATGGGTGTGAAACATAAGATATTGTGAACAATTGTGGTTTGAATGAATGACAAAGGGACAGACAGACGCCTTCTACACCCGGACCCTGTTTGTCACAACTAACGTTAAAGCCCAGGGGATGAACAATCGTCAGTTATTGAAGCAACATAGTATTGATATGACTTTTTTGAGAAAAAATAAATAAATTTATGTAGCAAAGTGCGCCGCAGCGGCGCATCAGTGGTGATGTCACGGGGATACAATAACAAGACAAAGTGCCAAAGCAGCGCAACTCTCCCAGCAAATAAAAACAGGAAAAAAAACTCTAATTTCTAATTCACAACTATTTTTGCAAGCACATTCCCAAACAACCCAATCCCCCTACTGCCCAAACTGCCCAGCCCCCAACGTCCCCTTCAAATCCATCTTCAACAACCCCTCCCTCTCAATCTCCTCCTTCCTCTTGACCAACTCCTCAACATCCCAATTTGCACTCACAAACCTTCCTTCGAGAAACTTCCTATCCACCCCTTGCCATCCGGCGAGCCACACCCCAACACCACCCACCAACTCCGGTGTATCGAGCGCAAACCGCTTAAACGAGTCAATCGTCATCTCGGTATCCACGACACCGGGGTGCAGAGCTACAGCAAACACATTCGGGTTCTCGGCTGCAACGTACGTCATGAGTTGCAGGACGGTGAGTTTGGAGATGCCGTAGGCGCTGAGGGCGGGGAAGACTTCGTATGCGGCGCCGGTGGTCAGGGTGATTATTTTGGCGGGGGTGTCAGCGGAGGGTAGGTGTTTGAGGAAAGATTGGGTCATCAGGAAAGTGCCGCGGGTATTCAGGGTCTGTTCAAAAGGTTAGAAAAAGAAGGGGGGGGGGGGGAAATGCAAGGTGATTGAGGAAGGAATGAGACATACGATTTCGTCCCACCAGGCTGCTTGATCGACGTCTTTGACGGGCCCAATGGCTTTGAAGAGGCCGGCATTGTTAACAAGGACGTCAGCATGACCATATTTTTCTTTGACTTTTTCGTAGAGTGCTGCGACGGATTTGGGGTCCGCAATGTCGGTAGAGACGGATAGGGTTTCAACGTTGGGGTAAGATGTAGCGATTGATTTTGCGACTTCTTCGAGCTTGTCTGCACGTCGAGCTACGAGAACAATTGCTTTGGCGCTTGCGGCAGCGAATGATGGTACAAAGGACTGACCGATTAGTTACAAGCATAGAGTGGGACTGCAAATCGGGCTGCACATACTCGAGCTCCTAGGCCTTGGCTAGCGCCAGTGATGATAATCACCTTGCCCTGTTGAGAAAGCGAGCTTTGCTTGGGATCGATCGCTGGATAAACATCCCGATGTACAACCGGAACAAACTGCTGGGCCTTGACGAAGTGGTCTACAGGAAGGTTCTCCATTGTTGCTGTCGTGATGTGTGTTGCTGAATCAAAGATAAAGTGGTCAAGTTGAGAGGTGGTAGGAACTGAGAATAGATGTTGCTGGATAGCTATGATGCCATCACATCATGACCTCTTATATGTACTTTGCTTCTCCCTCGATGTTGTGCATTATTAATGCCGTCGCTGTAGTCTCCGTTGGTGCATCCATTGGTAATCGTTACTGAGCTCATCCGCCGTAGTGTAAGGAGCGATTTTACGGTCGGTCCTAAGAGGCGAACATCGCGACGGAAGCTTTGAAATACAATGGGTAGCGCTCGATAGTACAATTCAGGGCAATGCTGCTGGAGACGCGGTTACCAATCGGTGCAAAGCGCGGCTGTAAGTACAGGGATGTCCTCGTTCCTAATCTAGTACTAGTGCTCCTCCTCCACATCAGCCGCAAAAGCTTCTAAAATGCCCATCGGAACGCTATCAGATGGCGCATTGTTTGACCGGTGGTGATTAACAATCTGCATGACTTCTTCTCGAATTAGGTCATCGGTGCCTGCAAATATTTTCTCTACCCACAAAACCTCTTTGACAATGCTCATCAGCCCGTCCCACTCTTGCAGCTGCATGCCACTCATCAAGATGCCGAGCATTAGAACGAATTGGCTTCTCTCGGCCAAATCTTTTGTCTCAATGGCGGCGAAGTAAATGGCCCAAATGAGCAAGGGTTTAAGTTCGTTCCATTCAATCATGTTGTCCAAGAGGACAAGCAATAAGTTGCGGGATATAGCGGAGGTTCTGACTGGTGATTGGCCGAGTGCTCTCCAGAACGGCGATAGAAAAAGTAGCGTTCCGAGCCGACACACTTCTTCCATGACATGTTCTCGGCCGTTGCCTTTGTGCAGGGGCCGAATAGACAGTAGACGGTAGACGGTCGGCTCCATCCAGCTGCCACTTGTGATTGCGAGCATAAGCTGTTTCTCGTTGAACATGCGATCAAGCGATATCAACTGAACTATATCGTCGAATATTGTGATCCAGTCTAGTTGCATGGGCAACTGGTGCTTCCATGACAAAGACACGGCATTGGCAGGCCGTGGTGAGTTTGGCGGCGATTTAGAATCTATAAGCCATTGTGATGGCATAGGAACAGTAGGACTATGGTCTTGAAAGAAGCTTCCTATAAGGTCTCCCCTGGTCTTGGCTTTAGCATGTTGCTGTCAGACTAAGGTTTGCTCCGGTGGCTTACCAGCTTACTGTAACCCGCAGGAAATCTGTTCTGATGGAATCATAACCCCCTCTAAGCTGCACTATTCTTGCTAATGCATCAGCATGCTTCTGCCAGACATCACCCGCAAAGTTCCCTAGCAAAGCCTGATTTGTGTCAGTTGTGTGCCAAGATTACTCTGCACAAGCTGCTTACTTGATGAATCATGAAGGAAACCATGGAACCTATTAGCTCGTCGCTCTGATGCATCTTTGGGTCCTTCATCATCTCGGTAGTGTGGCGCAGAGCCTTGTGATGGATTTTTAGTGCAACAGCATCGTCTTGCGAAGGGAAATATCCATGGCGCTTTTCAAACAAAAAGTTTTGAGAGTTGGCAAGCATGTTCCAGAAAGCAGGGATGTAACTGAGTCCAACGGGATACCAAGAACCTCGCAGAACAGTAGGGTGGTTGTTATCCTCGGTCGTAAGAACTGCTCCCTATCAGAAAAGAGTCACGGTGATTTTGGAACACACCCACCATTAGCCAGCAGAGCCCGTTCGGAATCATCAAGTTCGACAGGATAAGGGCCAAAGGGGTCGAGTTGGCCGCCACCGAAGCGATCGACATGCATGCGGCTCTGCTCAGATGGTTTGCGGAACTCGAGGACGATCTCATGACGTGCCCGTTTCGTCTTTGGCTTTCTCCTCGCCTTGCCCACCTCGGTCATTGCCAGACGGCGGATTCGGAGTTGCGTCTCCTCATTCTTGAGGTCATCAGGGTGTTGAAGATTCACAAAGTTGAAGCTTGGTTTGGTAGAGCGATCCATGGCGATGAACAAAGCTCGCTGGGCATGTTTCGTCATCGCCCGCAAACAGAGCTCCGTCCTTATCTTTATATGTACTCTAGGCACACCTCAGCGGCCGCCAGAAGGGGGGAATTATGTCATGGCTGTTTGAAATCGAGGGCTGTGGAAGAGACGATTCCTATGTGGAATGGCAGCCGAGTTTGGGGGCGGCGGAATACCGACAGCGTGGAGCTGCGGCCAACTTGGCGAGGCACGCCATCTTACAGGTAGGTACAAGCGAGCAGGCCATGTGAATACAAGCAAAACTGTGGCAACGGACGAGTATCACACAAATGTCCATCTCGGACAGATGGATGGAAGTCAAAGTTCGGAGAGATAGTTAATGCGCATCCGATGAGGATGTGCTAATTAGTAACGTGGTTTGTTGGCCAAAGTGAATGAGTAATCACACAGTAGTCATTTGGGAAGGAGCACAAATTCCTAATCACATTATGCAGAGCCTATAGTAAAGAGCCTCCCAAGGTCACACCAGATACAGATGGCTTACTGTATACACGATCGTGCGGAGTTGCCGTCTTATATACATGCCGAATGCACACTGCGATTGTGGGCGGCGTTGATGGGTCAGGACAAATACCGGAGCTGCCGAAGCCCTACCCTCAGCTCGGCACTATTGTTAGGGGTTCTGGTTGATATGATCAACTGTCTTCGATGTTTGATTAGGAAAATGCACAGAAACCCCATCCAGCTCCTACGATCGACGACTACCAGCACAGCGCAATAGGCAAAGATAGGCGAAGCTGCCTGTCCCTTGCTCCAAATCGCGTGCACAAGTATCCCGGGCCTCTAGCGCTCACCGAGTCCGCTTTGGGTTAGCGCGCCAAGGGGCATCTCCATAACATGGCAAATTTGTCGCCAGCCCTTTCTGTTCTCTTCAACGCACCATCAGACAGTTCAGCCACCCATCTCACCAGCATCTTTACGTCTTGTAATCGATGCGACCCGAGTCAATCAATTGGGCGGCTGCGATATAGCGCTGCGGAGAAGGAACACAGGTGCTCCATTAGAGCTGGCTGCGCATTTTTACGGTTGCGCAGGCGGTGTCATAGGAGCCGTACATACTTTGCTTTGCGCATGTGATTTCTGGAGTCTTCGAATGACCATGCTGCAAGAAAGACGTTGCGAAATCAAGCTGAACGATACCTCATCGTGTGCAGGTATTGCCAAACATGAATGCCCATGTCTTGTACGTGTGTACATGCATGATATTTCAAAGCTAGTGCTGCGCTCGTAACTTGGCCAAGGAATAAGATGCAAAACCATGGGCTATATTACTGGCATCGCTAAAGGCTACGCGATTCGGCAAAGACGTGCTGTAAGCAATATGACCAAGGTAGCGACAGTGAGACAACTTCATCAAGCCAGGGCCACCTCGCGTCCTCTCTTCTTCAAAATAACCTGTATGCAATCCACCTTGGCCATACCATCCTTGCCTTTCATCTCTTGTTCCATGTCCTTGGCCTCCCACACATGCTCAATATCCCGCATCACTCTCCGCAAGCTTGGGAAGCGCTTGACTGCATACATCTCCTCAAATCGATCTCGCACAAACTGTCGTTGTTTGCTATCGATTGCCTCACATCCGGCGGTAAAGAGCGGCCATATGTGTGACGTAGTCAGAGGCGAGTGAACATCGATTTGTCGCAAGTAGGCCAGACATTGATTAATGTGATCCATACTGATGGGATTTGGGGCGCCGATATCGAGCCAGGTCCGGTAGAGGTAGATGAAAGCTGCGTGGCGGTATGCTTCAGCTGTCAGCTTGATGTCTGCGCTTTCCTGAACATTTTCCTGCTTGCAAACGGTAAAATCCATAGCCAGTAACTTCTGCTGAATATGCCTGCCGGTTGTGTTTTCGTTTTCCGATAGAGCTGGACTTGTTGGCGACAGTGACCTTCTCGTCTTGATGGTATGCTGCAACTGACTAATCTGGGCAACTACTAAGAGGACGTTTGCAATGCTTGCTAGCCTCTCCTCCCCTTCGATAGCAGAAAAGTCTGTCTCGTGATCTAGCAAGGGATTTGATCCTCTCGAAACGGATGATAAGATGTCGTGGTATGCAAAGATGCTCATCAGAAAGCGCGCGCGCGAGCTACCCAGCCAATTCTCCCCTTGACTCCTAACTATCATCGCCTTTGCACCAGTCAAATGATTCGCAACACATTCCTCATCGTCTTCGCCAAAAAGCCGCGCAGATACCTGCATCATCATAACAGTCGCCAGCGCTGGCTCAGCATTCATTTCAGATGGATCCTGGATCATGCGTTGGAGTTCATGTATAGCGTCTCGTTGGTGACGGTACCTCTGGAAATACAGAAACGGATCTTTTAAAGATGTTGCAAGATGGTTCGCGGCCATGGAGAGGATCGTGGATCTGAGCGCAGCAGATTCGCATGCCATGGCCGTGAGGTGTCGCTGAAAGGGAGTCGAAATGCCCATATTGGGAGCCACTGATATGAGGGTGGAAAGTCGATCTACCCAATAATCGAGAAGCCATCTATCATCTGGCGATAGACCATATGATAATCCGGGGCTGTTGAGTGGGAATAGAGGCAAGCTTTTCGTCGACCCCGGCGACGAGAGCGTGTTCTCAGGGGTAGAAACGATTAAAGGCATGGATGAAAAGCTGTTGACTGAGGCTGGGCTCAAGGCAAAATCTTGCTCAAGAGCTTTCTTCTTCCGACTCTTTCGTGGTTTTGTGAGAGTGCTGACAGCACCCTCCTGCCACTTCAACCTGACCCCATAACCTTTGCATGTAATCTTCAGCCTCATACAGCGCCCACAGAATGGCTTCTGCTCGTCGCATTTGTACCCGGCCTCCCTGCACGTCCAGCATCCGGTCCGGGTTCTCTTGTGTGTTGCCATGTTGGTGAGTGGTACATGTTCACTTTGTCGCTACATTTTCTGGTCCCCGTCTGTGAACACGCAACTTATAGCATGTTCTTGAGCTTCCGAAAGGCTGTGCTGATGTTCAATGATTGGGTAGCAGATGTGGTAGTTGAACCAATCTGGGCGGTTGCGCAAGATGGGAGGTGGAGAGTGGCAAACCACACTAATGCTAGCTCCCGCCCAGATCCTTGAGGCCGAGGCTCGCTATGCAGCCCTACGTAGATGGACTTGATATTTGTATTGTATTGTACATATGTAACAGCATTTCCTCTCTTCCTGCAATCTTTCATCGCATCCTATAACAAAAAATTCGTCGTTGGCAAGCACTAAGAAGGAAATACAGACAGGCTTCGAATGACGTATGACTATAGCTTCGCAGCATCCTTCCATACCAACCCACCCTGCTCCTCGACGTAGTGCCTTCCCTTGGTCCATCCCATCCACGTGCTCAATGTATCTTCTCCTCCACTTCCTGGCTTTAGCCCCTTCTCACTCCACCCACTACCCTTCCAACCGATACCCTGACCCTCGGCCGCAGTTCTCTCATCATTGCCTTCGTGGATCGCATAGCCAGGCGAAGTCTTTAACGTAACAGCAGGTCGCTGGTCGAATCCCTGTTCCTCCAGCTCTGATTGGGTCAAGACGGGTGTGCAGCACGCGTCTGTACCATCGAATATAGCCTCCCACTCGGCACGCGTCTTTTTCTTGAATTCTGCCGTGAAAAAGTCCTTCAACTTGGGCCAATCGGCCATGTTATCCCTGCTTCCAGGTAGATCCGATGCTTTAAGCCCCATGCCCTTTAGCAGCGCAGCATAGAACTGCGGTTCAATCGCTCCGACAGCCATATAGCGCCCATCCTTGGTCTCATAGGTATCGTAGAAAGGCGCACCACCATCCAGCATATTGGTACCACGCTCGCGTTTCCACACCTCTGTCTTCAAGCCCAATCGAGGCATAGTTGCAAGTATAGCACTTCCATCCACCATGTTCGCTTCCACAACCTGTCCAAAGCCACTACGCTCACGCGCCAGAAGCGCAAGCAGTATGCCGACAAAACACATCGCGCCTCCTCCGGCGAAATCGCCAACCACATTGCCTGGCGGATACGGTTTCTCGCCCTTTCGGCCAAACATGCTCAACACTCCCGATACAGCAATGTAGTTGATGTCGTGGCCCGCCATTTGCGCGTACTTTCCGTCTCTCCTGAAGCCCGTCATACGCGCAATGATGAGTCGCTTATTCAGTTTCAACAGCACTTTTTCCGGATCCAGGCCCGCTTTTTCGAGCACACCGGGACGAAAGGGATCAATAAGGATATCTACTCGTGGTATAATTTTCTTGATGAGTGCGAGGCCGGCGGGTGACTTGAGGTTGACGCATATCGACGTCTTGCGGCGCGTGAGCTGGTCAGTGGTCGGAGTACCGGGTGCGCGGTCGAGACGGAGGACGGATGCACCATAGTCGGCCAGGAGCATGCCAGCAAAAGGCCCTGTATGAGATGAGCTCCAGGTCCGTAAAGAATCGCAAAGTAGAGAATATCGGGCTTACCGGGAGCCAGGCCCGCGAACTCGAGAACGCGTATGTTGGAGAGTGGAGGCGGTTGGGGCGCAGTCATGGTGAATTAATTACGCAAGTCACTCTGCTGCTAGCTTTTGATATACTTCAAGTAGTTATCTGGAAGTAAGCGCAAAAATATATCGGGTTTGTACATGCTCGACGTCGACATTGTCGATGGAATGCGCCGGTTAATCACTCCCGCGGGGAAGATGCCGAGGTGCAGCTATGGAGTGCTTGAGCTGGGGTAACAGTATTTAGCGCCATTCCGCCTCGTAGCATGTAGCCGACTTATCTTCCTTCCAACCAAGACCTCCATCCTTCACTCCTATATCTTCTCCATGAATAACCTCGGGAAAATGAAATCTCGAATCAAATTTCAAGCTTGGGAGCCTCTACAAACCAGCTTCCCTCATGATCTCATGCTGCCGGTGCCTTCTCCAGGCATCATCATGGAGCGTTCACTTCGTAACGTCCCCGTGGACCTAGTATCAGCTGTGATACACTGAATTCACTGCAAATAATGAAGAGCCATAAAATAGGAAGTCATAACTCAATCGCGTGCCCCCTCTTTCCTTCACTCATGACCTTCCTGTCCTAGTTCAACAGCAAACGACACCGTCAGTTCTCGCTCTAGCCAATGTAAATGGCTGCCTTCTTCTATCTTGCCTTCTCAAATGCACAATCTTTCTTCTAAGAAGCCCAAAGACACCCCCATGTCGGTCAATTCCCCACCCGTCTACACCATCGACCTCTCCCTGCCTCCACGCTCACGCTACAAAGCCGTTACAAGAGACTATGCCCCAATCCTGCACCAGCTAACCAGCCTCTACACCGAATTAGTCGCACACCTCAAGTTACCCCCTTTTTTCTTCCATTTCCTCGGCCGCTTACTGCTCCGCCGACTCGCTAGCAATGAGCAGACCGAGGAGCTACGCGGAATTAGCGAAGAATGCGGCGTACCCATGTACCTACTGGTGGCCTACAATGTATTTCTAGACTTGCTCCTAGGCTGTACGAGTGGCGGCATGCTAGCCAAAAAACCTGAGCAATTAGACGAAGAAGAACGAGGAGAAGGCGAAGAAGAAGTGACAATGATGCACTTCCGCACACTAGACTGATCCATGCCCATACTCCGAGACGTCATTGTGCAATTCAACTACATCAATTCGCTGCAGGGAGAAGTCATAGCGCGGACAGTAGGCTACGTAGGTTTCGTCGGCGTCCTAACAGGCGTACGCAAAGGCCTCAGCGTTTCGCTCAACTTTCGTCCTTACCACAATACATCAGGCCTATCCCTCGAGAACGCGCGATACTACGGGAACACACTGCTCGTCCTCCTAGGTCGACGCCCAAGTATCACAACCGTAATCCGCGACTTCCTACTCCCCAGACCCATCGAAACGCCGCGAGTCCGCAGAAAGCTCTCCAAAAAACGAGGCCGAAGCGCACGCAAACAGCAAGACCTCGAAGAAGAAGACGAGAAAGAGAAATTAGTACCACTACACCTCCCACCCTACACCCCAGAAGCAATAACCTCCCTCCTCCCCACCCTCCGCACACCAGTCGCCTACCTAATCTTCTGCACCCCCTCCGAAACCCTCCTCTTAGAAAAAGACTTTCGAACCGCCAACACCCTCCGCTCCCCAACCTTCCTTGCCACCACAAACCACGACATCGCCCTCGAACCCGCTTCTCCCTCCCAACCCCCCACTACTTCCTCACCCGTCCAACCCCGCATCCACGCTTTTCTCCAGGCAAGCATTTTCCTGCAAGCAAGCGTACAGGATATCCTGGATGACAGTATTTACCGTAAAGAATGCTTGACGCTGGCGTGGCTGGCGTGGCGGCGGCGGCGACGACGACGACGACAGCAGGAGCGGCAAGAGCAGCGTCAGGAAGAGGACTGTGGGGCGCAGGAGCAGTCGGAAATAGTAGGAGTTCCGTTAAGTACGCTGGAGAGGTGGGTAGAAAGGTACCCAGTGAGCAATGCAACTACGCATTTTGCGTGTATTATGGATCCGGGGGCGGGCGTATTTCAGTGGATTAGAAAGTTTGAAGTGGGAGAGATTGTGGAGCCGGTTGTGATGGGAGAGGAAGAGTCTCAGTAGATTATGGAGAGAGAGAGAGGAGCATATTCTGATTTGTATAATGTAGAAAGATGGGGGGATATCCGTGCGTTTAACAAGTCATGCTTCACGGATCAATACAAAAGGATAGAAATAAATGAACGTTGCCATAAACATAACATTTCTATTCCTACAACCCATATAACATCATCTACGCCCTCGCCTTCCTCGCCTTGGGCTTCGCAACCTTCTTACCCGCACTCCTCAACCTCTTCCTCTCCACATTCGCCTTAATCCTCAAACTGCGCTTTCGCCACGCCGTCCACCGATCTCCAGGCACAAACTCCTTAACCTGCACCCCGGCCCTCTCGGCCGCACGTCCAATCACCCAATTAGCCTCGCGGTACGCATATCCCTTTCCAGACCGCAGACTCAATTCTTTCTTGCCGGCTTCCCTCGGTACCTCAGTTTCCGCTGCTACAGCAGTTGCTTCGGGCGTAGATGTTACAGGTACGGGCTTGAAGTTTAGGCGTCGCCTCCGAGCGGCGTTGGCTGGGTAGGGAAGCGTGTGGTCTTTCTCGAGGGCAACGCCGATGTATTGGCGTTTAGGGTGCAGTCTGGGATCGCGGTAGTACCGTACGTAGCCGGATTCTGTGGCGAAGATGCAGTGGTCGCGGCCGAATTTGCAGTTTTCACCCGGGAACCATGAGGTGCCGCGTTGGCGGAAGATGATGTTGCCTGGGATTACGTATTCGCCTTTTTGCCTTTTGTTAGCAATTTGTTGTACTTCTCTTGTCCTTTCTTTGTGGTTGTTCTTTTTCTGGAGATTGTGTAATCAAGACGTACCTCCACTCTTCTTTGCGCCCAATCGTTTTCCCGGTCCATCTTTTGCGCCGTTGGCTCGGCCTTGGGCTTGATGTGCCGAGTGTCGTACAAATGAGAGGGCTGGGGTGGGTGCAGCAGAGCCATTGGCTACGCGGAGGGCATCGAGAACACGGGTAGAGGGTGCGATGAAGGCCGTAGATGTCGCTATCGATGCGCGGACGGGCGCGAATATCCGTGGGAGCAGCATGGCCGCTCTGTTGCTGGAGAGGGCGGGCATTCGAGGTTGCAACTGCGACTTTTCGAGATATCCGCGTGGTCCGTGCGCCAACTCCGCAAGTCGCTGGTCAATGAACAATCTCAAGCCCTTGCGATCATCTCGCTGCTACTACTCTTCCAAGATCAATTGATAGCCGTTCTGGTCGCTTATGAATCTTGGCGCATCACTATATCAACAAGCTCTGTTTTCTAACGTAAAGCATACAATACCAAACCGTCGTTTCAATTAATTCATGCCAATGTAGCGTACACATCTCATCCATCACCTGTGAAATGGGCCCTCGTAACAAAAATCTAGTATGCTAGCACCCAAAACACCTTGCAGAGAATGCCGACCCATAGAACATAAGCGTTTAGCACCATTACCCGCTACCCAGACATTTACTGTACTTGGTTGACAATCTCTTGCGCCTTGGTCAGACTCTCCACCATCTGCAGGCAGTCCTTCCTCCTCTTGACCGTGTACTCGGATTCCTTCAGCAACTCGTCCAGCTCGTCCGTCTTGTACATGTTGGTGAGGAGCTCGCCCTGCATGTTCTCCTTGGTCCACTGTACGAGATTCAACATGATAGCCTTGGGTACCATGTCAATCATTGTCCGGCGGACAATGTTGAAGTAGGATGTGATCAGTAGTTCTGCAAATGGTTAGCAAGCCGGCATTGAAAAACACATTAGTCATGACTTACTAATAACCTCAACCTCCTGAGACTCCTTCTCCGAGAGGGTACCGGAGGCCTTGAGCGTAGGTGGCGGAGGCTCCATGGCAGCCATCTTCTTCTTGTTCTTGCTAGCAAAGAATGAGCCGAAGAAGCCACCTTCTCCGGAGTCAAGTGTAGGAGAGATAGATCGCGGTGGTACGGAAGGCGGCAGTGGCTTTCCGGTCTTAGGATCAACTTGTTGGGGCTTGTTGCTGTTGTGTCGTTCGTGTACAATGGCCATGGCGCGCGAACCGTTGATGAAGTCTGGGTGACCAGTGTTGATGTAAACCGACTCCATGGCGACAAGGTCCTTGACAAGCTTGTTGGTCGGCTCCATTGCCTTCTTGAAGAAACTGACAACAACTTGGTGCAGCTTTTCCTTGAGCGCAGGATACCTTCGGAAAGCATTCTTGTTGAGCAGCTGACCAAGGATGCGGATCAACTCGTCGTAGACGAGACTGACACACTTCAAGCTGGGGTCTTCGAGTCGCTTGATCTGTTGCTTGACAATAAGCTCGAAAGCCGTAGTGCCGACGAACAGCGCAGGAGATGAACCAGAAGAGTTGTACAGAACTGTTCGGATGTCCATGTCCTTGACCTGGTCAAAGGGATCGACAGCCTTGACACCGTTGGCGTACAGCTCGTGGTAAACGAACGAAATACGAGCACCACCGGACAGCTCGACTGCGGATAGTTCCTGGTTGTTTCCTTCAAGCACTCCACGGTATTCATTGGTAAACTCCGTGATCATGTTAAGAACAATGTTGGAGCTGTTGCCCAGCATGGAGTTACCAAGTGATGAAAGCTCAGCCTGATACTTTTGCAGCGAAGACGAGATGCGCGCTTTGATGTCGGGGAGAGTTTGCTTGATGTGCATCATGAGAATCTATGGTTGTTAGCTCATTGTTGTGTATGTAAAAGCGCAATAACTCACCAAGTTCAGCTTGCGGGCCAGGTAAGGTGTACCGCAGTAGGCTGCCTTGTTACGGTATGCCTTGTGGTTTTCGAAGTACTGCCTCTCATGCTCGAGCGCATAGGAGATCGCCTTCTTATTCTCGATATCCCTCTGACCTCTGTTCACGACAGGAACGTAACCCAATCGCAGCGGGATAATGCGTCCAGCGAGAATATCCACAACGTCGGTTCCCTCGTCCATCAAGTCTACCTTGGTCAAAACACCAATTGTCCGTTGTCCTTCTGGGTCGACCTCGCGCGCGAGCTTTAGACCGTCCGAGTTGGCCAAATCGGTGTTGGCGGCGGTGACAGCAAGAATGATAGCATTGGGCTTGCTGATCTGCTTGAGAACCATCTCACGAATTTGTCGCTCGATATCCCTAGGTTGATCTCCAACAGGCACCTTGGTCAGACCGGGCAAGTCGACGAGCGTAAGGGTGAGGACATTTGGTGAGTATATCCTCAGGTTGATGGGCGCTGGCGAAATTCCTGCATTGCGACCAGTCTTTTGCTCCGTCTCCCTTACAATCTCATCTCGTATCTTGCTAAAGTCATGGAACTTTTGGCCGGGAATGTGCAGAAACTCGCCCCATTCGTCGACATTGTTCTCTTGGTCTGTAGTCTTTGCCCCCTCGCCAGTGCCGTTGGCTTGTGAACTGGATGCGCGGTTGATGAGTTGGAGAATGAGCGGCCTTCGGGTGACGATACCGGTTCCTCGGGGCAAACTACAGGGCTGTCGTCAGCATGCCATCGCCAAAGCGGTGTCGCAAATTGCAAGCACTCACAAGTCTCGTCCGACAATGTTTTCAAGCACCGAACTCTTTCCGCTAGACTGCGATCCTACGACTGCGATTTGGGGCAAATCTATGGGGTTTTGGACCTGAGTCAGGCATTAGTCTACGTGTTGCGAAATGGAGTGCTGAGGGAGGTAAGGGGTAGTAACGTACTCCGACGGTGGTGAATACATCCTGGAGCTTGTTGACGAGTGTAATCAGCCCCGGATCGTTTACGTTGATACTGTTGGAATGTTAGTTCTCCTTGTTGCGAGGGGCTGCCCAAAACATGAATGTGCCTACGCATTAGGGTTTGCCGCCATGGTCGGCGATTTGTGGATTGTGTTTTTCAGGCGTCTCTTATAGGCGCTTCAAGAAGGATGGATGCTTAGGGTTTAAGCAGAAGGGCGGGTGTTGTGTAGAGTATGCGAAACGGAGGTGTATGAGATCTGGGGGTTCTTGATTGCAGGTTGCGTAGCTGCTACAGGTTGTAACGTTTGGGAGCCCGAGCTTCGATACGCTGAGTACGCCACACAGCTCAGCCACACTACTCGGCTTCCAAACCCCCAACAGAAGACGCAGATTGATACCAGCAGCTTCTAGCACCAATAGTGGCAGTACGCCACAAGCCATATATTTTTCTGCCAATGATACTTTTGTAACAGGCATTATTAACACACTGCCCTGGGTTTGCAATGGGTTTGCGACAGCCAGTCTTTTTTGCGACACACGTCACTAGTCATATGACTGATATCAAGTGCCCTCGACCGCCTTGGTGACAACGCACCCACACATCCATCCCTCACCTGTGTGGCAAATATCCCTTTGCGACCAGGTGATAGGCAGCGCCATCACAGGACGCGAAGCAGCGTCGTCATCAGATCAGGCACCCGTCCCATCGTCCCCGGCCCAAACCCAAATACGGCTGCCTAATAGAAACTATAGTAGCACGGCCTTTTTACCCAACTTTACAAAAGAAGTAGGCTTGACTTGATACATAGACACAGTATGTTCCTGACTGGATGACATGCAGTGCAGCCAATGCGTCTGTTAGAAACCTTTCATATCATCTCATTTTCACACCACATCGGTCTAGTGTACACATCTCAACGAACATAGAATATATATTGTACTCAGTTGCCGCGATTATCAACCAACAAAAAGACTGTCGCCTCCGGTCACATGTATCTACTCGTCAACCACAGATGCAAACTTCTCGGTCATCTTCTGTAGCAGCTGTTCGTACTTCTTCGTGACCGCCTCCTCGCCATCGCTGGGCAGCTCGAACTTCATCGAGCGAAGCTGTGACTGAATGTCCGAAGTGGCGTCTCGGATCTTGGGCCATGAATGTCCTTGAGATACTGCCTTCTGCGCCTCGTCGTGGAAAGCCATCATGTTCTTCATCATCCACTCCGTCTTCCACAGCGGGCAGAACTGGTCATAGTCCGAGTATCCGTTTTGCTGCAAGAAATCCTCCTTGAGTAGCGTAGCCACATCGAGAGTGATCTTGTCGCTGTCACCGAGTGCAGACTTACCCACAAGCTGCACGACTTGGTCGAGATCGTCGGATGTCGTCAGAAGCTCCTTGATGCGGTCACGCAGCCGTGGGAAATCGGGGTTGTTCTTCGCATAAAACTTGTCCAGAGGTGTGGTGTACTTGCTGTAACTGATCGAAGTGTTGACCGATGGGAAATGCTTTCGCTGAGCCAGCTTCTTGTCCAAACCCCAAAAGACTTGCACAATGTTCAGTGTACTCGTAGTCACGGGATCAGAGAAATCGCCTCCTGGCGGGCTGACGGCACCGACGATTGAAACACTGCCGTATCGCTCGGGGCTACCCAGAGCCTCAACACGTCCAGCACGCTCGTAGAAAGACGCAAGCTTAGCACCCAGGTAGGCAGGGAAACCTTGGTCAGCAGGCATTTCTCCGAGACGACCGGAAATTTCTCGAAGAGCTTCTGCCCATCGGGACGATGAGTCTGCCATCATCGCGACATCTTTACCTTGATCGCGGAAGTATTCGGCCACAGTAACTGTATCATCTTGTTAGTTACCTGGTCTTAGTACGTAGAACAAGCAGTGAGTACTTACTACCAGTGTAAATTGAAGCTTCACGGGCAGCCACAGGCATGTTAGAGGTGTTCGCAATAAGAGTGGTACGCTTCATGATGGGTTCTTGCTTGCCGTCGACAGTGATGGTGAGCTCTGGGAAATCCATCAAGACTTCAGCCATCTCGTTTCCGCGCTCGCCACAACCAACGTATACAATAATGTCACTGTTGGAGAACTTGGACAGAGACTGGGAAATGACAGTCTTGCCGCATCCAAAGGCACCGGGAATGCACACAGTTCCACCCTGAACACTGGGGAACAGGGAGTCGAGCACACGCTGGCCGACAATGAGCGGCTGGTCCGAGGACATCTTCTCGTTGGAGGGGCGGGGCACTCGGACGGGCCACTTGTGCATCATGCTGTACTCAGTCTTGGTGCCATTGAAGTCCAGCTCCAAAATCTTCTCATCAACAGTGTAGCTGCCCTTCTCGGCGATGCGAGTAATGGTGCCCTTTGCGCGGGGAGGCAGGAGGATCTTATGCTCGCTAAGAAGACTGTTCTCGAAGACGGTACCAAAGACATCACCACCAGTGATGTGGTCGCCGACCTTGAGCGATCCTGGCGTGAAGTCCCACTTCTTCTTGCGGTCGAGAGCGGGCAGATCAATACCGCGGGGAATGTAGATGCTCTTTGCGTCGTCGGCAATGCCCTTGAGGGGACGCTGAATACCGTCGTAGATGGTCTCCATAAGACCAGGGCCGAGCTCGACAGACAGCGGCTGTCCGGTACGGTAGACGGGGTCGCCGACGGTCACACCAGCTGCGAAACATTAGCCAAGATTTCACACCAAGCTTGATATGTCGGCGGAGGGCGTACCAGTCTCTTCGTAGACTTGAATTGTGGCCTTGTCGTTTTCGATTCGAATGACCTCACCCACAAGGTTGTCGTAACCAACACGGACCTGCGACCGTCAGTAACGGTCCCATCAGATATGGATATGGCGCACATACAAGCTCGTACATGGCACATCCAATCATGTTCTCGGCGATGATGACGGGACTGAATGGGTAAGTATATGTCCGGAGCACTGCCTAATATAAACGTACCCGGAGATGGAGAAGATGGCGCCTGTCCGGAGTCAGCGGATTGTTTGTCGCAGCATTGCTGAAGCTTACCATGTTCCTGGCCGCCCTCCGACTTCTGGTCCTGCTTCTTCTGCGCCATATAGTCAGTTGCCTGTACGAGAGTCCAAATGCATCTAATTGCTTACGGGAGGCATCGTGTATATCTATATGTCCCACTCGCTGTCGTTGGCTTGTAGGTGGTATTGTTGCAGCCTCACGATGCGATGATGATTGCAGTAGTTGGAGGTTGAGCTTGGACCATGCGCTAACTCTTGGTGGGGACCTTCCTTGTCATCTGCCACCAGCCAACCGCGCTCCGTCACCGTTACTATTTGTCCCGCTACTACTGCTTTTACTAGGAATTTACAGCGAACTTCTTTATTTTTTAATACAGGATATAAACAGCAATTCCAATCGGCTCAGTTGTGCATCAGACATCATTGAAGTTCTAAGACATGTACGGTGCACAATCATCTTCGCAGAGCTATTCATCTACGTCATCGGCGAAACCGCATTCAGAGCTGCTCCGGTAAGCTGCAGTTGATAATTATCAGTACACTGCATGCCGCCCACGTCTCCCCAGCCTTTTCCAGTATGACATGTTATTCTGAAGACCCATTCATCTCAACCAAGGTGTCGTTCCGCTCGCGACACTCCCTTTTCTCTGTTGCGTCCGCAATACTGGTTCGCAGCATGTGTGTGCTTGTTAAAGCCCTCGAAGCCCGCCCATCCTCTGCCGCAGACAGGGGCTGCTCGGAAATGATACATGGTATAAAGCGTGCAAGCAAAGGTTTCATCACGAGCAGCGATGCACAGATGATTGCAACATTGATCTCGATGGACGAGAAGACGATTGCAAAAGTGCCGCACCCTGCATTTGTTCAGGTTGATGTTGGATCAGAATGGCCTGCGGTAACTTACTTGTAACTTGCCCATTGACCATGGCATAGCGGACAAGAGCAAGGCGTAGAATTGTTATGATGCACACACTGTGTTATGTGTCAGTGTCTAAACACTCGCTCGATGTCATCAAGATACGCACAATCCGCCCAATCCAAATACGACCAATAGACCAGTCTTTTGCCGCTTCGGAAGACTTAGTCGGCCGACGACTGGAAGAGGCAACGTCCAAACTGCGACATCGACTACAATACCAATGATGCTGGTTGACCAAAAGTGCCGCTCCTTGTTCATGCAGACTCCAGATATTGTGACATCCCAGTAACTTCTAATTGGGCGGCAAAGGAAAATGTTACCCAACGCGCCCCAGGCTGTAGCGCTGAATACAAGGATGAGAAGAATGTAGCAACTCCACAAAACGTGTGGGACAAGCGAAAAGAGGCGAATGTATTGTAGTATGAGGGACGCTTTGACAAGATTGCTCGCTAGATGATAGAGAATGGCTTGAGCCAACACGAGCTTCATGCAGTTAGCCTAGTACATTCACACATCCAGGCATCTTACTTTGAGCATAGCAGGTAGCAATGCGGGGTATGTGGCGTCTTCTCCAAGATCTGCAATGTCGATGCTAACCTCTATACCTCAGTTAGCTACCCCATCAAACCTCAATCGACTCTAGCGAACGCGTGCCTTGCCCAATGACTGCCGTGAAGCCTATCGACAGCAGCTACGATGGTTAGGGTTATTTTTTGGTGATATCAACAGACACACTTACCAGAGCAGCTGTGATGAAGTAGTCCTCTAATCCGATTCTACTTGGATTCGAACAAGTTCGGCTGCATAACCGCAGAATGACCATTACTAAAGCGAGGGCGGTGAAGATGACTGTAGGAACGAGGGCGTCATAGCCGATGTCTGCGGTTGCTTTCGATCTGATAACAAACCAGCTTGGTGATTGCACATGCGTCATGACGGGTTCAGGTGATGTAGATGGGGCGTATAGCAGCCGTGAAGCATTTGCAAAGCGATAGAGTGGCTCCGGATGTGAAGGTGTGCTGCAAGCCATTACAAGTCTATCCTTATGGCGGCATGTACATGTGGTCTAGGCTGATCTTTGTGCCTCGGGAGAGTATCGTGATAGTGGTTGGCATGATGATGCAGAGCCACTGAGGCCAGCATTTTCCGATCTTGTTCTTGAAGCAAGTCAACGCCCACGATTCGGTATGCGATGCTGAAGCAAGTGACTATTTGGTACGCATATCGGCTTTTCAAACCGAGACATCTCTTTGAAGATTAAATGATTTATTCGAGGAGGTTGGACTGCTGCTCCGGAATATAGCGAAGCCCATGCGCTGGTACACACGTGCCCATAGTATGGTTCAGAGCGGGGTTATCACCTGCGGGCTAAGACCTTCCGGTCTGTACCTGTGTATAGCCATACGACTTTCCCGGAATATGTTTCTCTTGGAGGCCAATGATATTTCATAGAAGAGTAATGCTAAGAAAAAGATCCAGATGTTGTTCTCGAATTGTGTTGGGGCAACTGCGTGTGGAGAGCAGTGGAAGCCACTCGGAGAATACCTCTAAGCGACGCGCCACTACATGCTACTTTGACGCATTAGCAGTAGAGTGACGTACGAGACAGGCACATGTGAGGACAATCTGCATAATGTGCCTCTACCTACAGGACCTCTCGAACAAAGGGCAATATTTACCGACTTGAGCAAGCCGATTATTTGCCAGGTGTCTGTATGTTAGCAACAGGATAATACGAGTTTCCTGGTTGTTTCCAGCTCTGACAGGAGGCATTTGTTGGCAGAGACCATAATAAGCCCGGTGTCATCTCTTGGGATGCAAGGGTGATTCGGCGACACAAGACATGAAGTTGTCAGCGTGAACATGGATATTGCATGGAATTTGCCTTACTGGCGACTAGTGGGAGCCAAACAACTCAGAATAGTGTAAATGCAATGCCGACGTGGCAGGTCCATGTGAGCACCATCTGGGCAGAGACTGCGCATCCTAGTGAGATGTTGATGAGATGGTATCATCATGAGGGAGCCAAGCAGCCAAGGCAAAAGCTGAACAGTTAAGAACTAGGGTGCATGTTCAAGTGGGCTGGTGTGCAGCTGCACCGGAATTTGTCACCATTCTAGGAAGCGGTGTGGTTGAAACGCATTACGCCGGGCGCCTGGCCAATGTTCCCCAATTAATACAGAGTAGGCGAACAGCAGGTGTGGCGGAGGGTAGTCGCGCGATACCGTATGTATGTACTCACGTACTCTACATGCTATACGCTTGTGCTTGTTTGGTCAGATGTGGAAGGTTTTGACGAGCATCCCGGGCCAGCTAGGGCTTACGCAGTAGCCTCCTAGTGATAACAAGTAGCATCCGGGCTGACAGGGGTTGGGGCGCAAAGATCGTTACAGTGTGCTCTGATGGCGTAACATCAGCATGCGTGGGGGACGCCGAATACGAGGGCGTTCACGAATGTGCGTTGAGGACAAAGGTGTCGGGTACGGATTAAGCTTTTCGCAGGTGTTCAAACACATGTGTGGGATTCGAGGGAGAGCCACTGCAGTGGTGTTTGGACAGGGTAGGCCGAGCACGCTAGGCGCCGTTAGCGCCGATTACGCATATGGCGATTTGGAATCAGACCGTACCGAGCGTATGGTAAGCGTGGTCATCTCTGCTCGGGTACTCGATTGGGCCTTGTCCCGTAATCTAGTATTTGTCAAGTATGCAAATCCATTTCCCGACCTCACGGCCGCTGGGTCACGCCTACCTACTGCCGCTGTGCCGTTGCATACTCATTGGCGGGTTCCTATCGCCCGACGCCTTGCATGCTTCTGCGGGTCCGCATAGGTCTATGTACTCTAGGTCTGTGTAGGCTGTCATTTTGTTCGTCTTATTCGCCATGCGCGCATGTACTGTTGTTTTGCCACTCTAGTGAGAGTCTCAAACACGTAATTTGACGGGGCCGTTGCTCGGTAGGCCTGGATCGTCATTTCGGGACATGTTTCGGAGAACTTGGCCCGCACGTATCACGGAGTATTTCTTCCATATGCATGGATAGGAATTGTGCTGTGACAAATCGACAAGAGCCATATATCTATCCGTGGAGCACCACTTTTTTTTGGCGGCAGTAAGTAGTGTCGTTGACCTTGAGATCCAAGTCTTGATACCATTTCCATCCTTTCACAACACCAATGGCTCCAGTCTCTCTTCACCAGTCGTCACACCCATTCCTGACACCTGCGCGCGCATCGGATATATCGTCATGGACACGATCAGTACCCGAACGGAGCTCGAGCTCGTCCACTGAGTCTATTACCGACGCTCAGTCACGCCAAGCTGCCATCGAAGCCTATCGACAGATGAAAGCTGCCCTCTTCTCGAGGTCTCTCCATCCAAACCTTTCCCGGTCTACCTGAGCATTTTTCACACTGCCACGACACTGCAACAGCACTGTTCTGGCATATTGCCACATCACGATTTACGAAACACTCTCCACCAAGACGACCCATTATGAACCAACGTCGTCCTCAGAATTGCCCATCACTAGAGTTTTGATTGGTTAAACTCTCAACAATACCCCGATGACCTGGCGTGGAGTTATAATTAGGGCTGTCATAGCTGCCTTTTAGGGCGTTTGTGGAAATGAAGTGACTAAGCCTTATGGCCGGTGTTTGGAGTACAGATAACTACTATGTAATTAGATCAGGTTTTGTTTTTAAGTATTTGGGTTCCTGGACAATGAAAAGCGAGATGGCGCGCCACAGCGTCTGGTACTATACTTTAATTATCCCTTAATGTAGACATCTTTGTTTCCCGTACCACTGACGTAGGCCTGTTCACGTGAGAGGCATCTGAGTGCAACATGTTCTTGGATATGATTTCTTTTATTTCAGACCCCGGACCTAATCTAATAGTCAGATGAAATCCGTATATGCAGTACGTAAGTCATAACCAAAAGCTGACCGTGCTCATAATCAGGTTGAACTCAGCTATCGTCCCTGCCCGGTTGCATCATTTCCGCACCCGCTGCCCGCTTATCGATATGGGCGGGTCCGTGCACCAAAAGTTGATTCAACGCGACTTTGCGAAAACACGATCCGACTACCTTCACTGCAACCACATTCCAACTCGTCCACTCGCTTGCGATACCATAGTTTTTACCTTTGAAAATGTCGGGAAACACACCCAAAACCATGTCCAAAGGACTTATGGGCATGAAGGCAAGTTGCTGCGTCTTCACGTGCTCACGGCATTTGCTAACCCATGCATAGTTCATGCAGCGTGCTGCAGCAAAGTCTTCGCCTTCGTCGCCGGCTACCTCCAATGGGCCTCCTACTAAGAAGGCGCGTCTGTCACATGGCGCATCCGTCGTGGGAACTTCAGATCAAGAGATTATACAATCAGGGCTCGATGCCGAAGAAGCAAAACGTCAGGCGGCACTTGACAAGGCGGCGCAATACGCGGGTGAAACCAAGTGGGTACTGAGCTTTCAAGATCCTCTTAAGGGGAAGCGACAAGATGCTATGCAGGTCAGGCACGCGGGGTATGCGGAAATTGATGCGCAAGACGATTCAGAGGAGGACGAAGAGGACACCAGACCTGTGAGAATGCAGTTTGGTGGTGGTGTCAAAAAGGCAGACGTGCGTATCATCTGACTCGAGTAGTTTCCCGTGGCTAACAGTGTTGTAGACCTCGGTACCGATGGTAAAAACGGAGGACTCGGAATCCGACTCGGAGTCTTCATCGGACGATTACGACTCGGACGACGCTGCAGCAGATCTCATTCGACAGACGAAGCGCGAAATGGCTTCGGAAAAGCGAGAGTCCAAGAAGAAAAGGGCAAGCATGGGTAACAGCACGCCAAACGGAACACCAACGCGGCAGAATGAGAACAGAAGCCTCAATGGCTTAACATCTATTTCGGGCGGTCGGCGATCGGGTGGCGGCGGAGGAGGCATTAGTGGAGGATCTGGTCGCATGAACAATGTGGATTGCTACAAATGTGGGGAGAAGGGGCATATAGCAGCAAACTGCTCCAACCCGTCAGCCCCACGGGGATCTGCGGGTAGAGGGAACGGCAAAGGCCGGAGATAGGAAGGGCGCGCGCGCTGGCTTGACATTTATACGCCTTGTACGGTTCAATGATACCCCGTGGAGACTTGGTCTTCTTCGATCGCGAGTGCGATCAGCCAACCTTTTGTCCGTTTTCCACAAGCATGTACTCGTCGCCAACCATCATCTTCATCTGGCTGTCGTCCATGAAGTTGTCGTGGTCGCCGTTCAAAGCAGCGCCTTCCTTGTCGTACATGAACTTGGCTAGTGCGAGATAGTCGGGGAAGACAAAGGTGCAGATGGCGTCATAATCCATCAACTTTGCGTTTCCCTGCATAATGTCCTGGATGGCCTTTCGGTCGCGCTCAAGATGGTACGTCTGTTGCGGTCTCAGCCTGGGCAATGCCGCAAACGCCGTGAGGGCAGAGTATATAGTAGAAGCGAAGCGCCTACAAGGCTGTAGCTGATGATTCCATGGCGCTGGAGGATGGGCACGGCCCTCTGCGCATGCTTATTGTTATAGTAGTCGATAAAGTCTTCGTCCGACATGCCCTGCTTCTTTTTGATGTAGATTGTTGCCTTTACGACCTTCTGGAAGCCCTCTGTGTTGGGATAGCCGGCCTGGAACGATTTGGGCACCATGTTGGCGCCAGACGAGAGGAAAGGTGGACGGGTAATTGCAGCAGCGCCGATAATAGGTGCATGGCCCGTCTTATCGACAATCTACGGCCCACTTGATCTCATGTTGAATCCCTTCCGGGGGCTCGGATCTCCGCCTTTGGTTGTCTACTCTTGTCGCGACATGCTCACTCCTCCGCATCCGCCCGCTGTTTTCTTTTTAGTCTCCCTCACCGCCCATTGCCTGCCTTGGGCGCACTAGCTCTTCTGGGTTGCTCGCGAGGTTACTGTTACAGCCATTGGAGCAGTACCGTGTTGACAACGCCTGTCCCCTTTACGCCTTCACAGCCATCGGCTGGCTCCACGGCAACTCTTGTGGATGCTCCGCTCTTTAGGCGCACGACAGTCTCTGGGAAATCTGTCGCTCGTACCACGACCCCAAACCGCCCCATATACACTACCCGCTGTCACATTGGTCGCGCGGTACACAGTACCGTCAGCAAATTGCCCAGCGTTGATCTCGCCCGCCACTAGTCTCCGCCAGCCACGCCGCATATATAACTCTCCCCTCCCCCAGACTGCCATCGCCGCGCCACCTGCGACCCAGCGAAGCCTCACAACCGCACCAAGAAAAAGGAATCGGTTAGCCAACATGGCTGGAGCATTGGAACGGGAGGCTGTTCGACAGAGAATCGAGGATCTCGAGAGGCCGCAGCTCGACGACCGCTCCTATCGAATCGTCACTCTACCAAACCAATTGGAAGTCCTTTTGATACACGAGGCGGAGACCGACAAGGCCAGTGCGGCGCTGGATGTCAATGTGGGCAGCTTCAGCGATGCGCCCGATATGCCAGGCATTGCTCATGCTGTAGAGCATCTGCTGTTCATGGGCACCGAGAAGTATCCAGAAGAGAATGCGTACAATCAGTACCTGACGCGCCACGGTGGCTATTCAAACGCCTTCACCGCCTCAACATCGACAAACTATTATTTCGAACTCTCCTACGCTGCCACATCGCCCACGGCCAGTAAGGCTGCGACACCAGAAGCATCATCGACAAACCTGTTGGAGTCGGCAGATGAGTCACCGCTACGAGGCGCATTGGATCGCTTTGGCCAATTCTTCATTAGTCCGCTGTTTCTCGAAGACACGGTGGATCGCGAGCTCAAGGCAGTGGATTCAGAGAATAAGAAAAACCTCCAAAATGACACTTGGCGCATGCACCAGCTCAACAAGGCGCTCGCCAATCCCAATCACCCCTACAACCACTTCTCCACAGGTAGTTACAAAACCCTACATGACGAACCCATAGCACGTGGCGTCAAGATTCGTGATGAGTTTATCAAGTTCCACTCGACGCACTACTCCGCCAACAGGATGAAGTTGGTAGTCTTGGGTAAGGAGAGTCTGGACACATTGGAATCATGGGTAGAAGAAATCTTTTCAAAGGTGCCAAACAAAAATCTTGGACAGAACCGCTGGGATGTACCTGTCTACACAGAGACAGAGCTTTTGACGCAAACCTTTGCTCGGCCAGTTCTCCAGTCTCGGTCGTTGGACCTTCAGTTTGCCTACCGCGACGAAGAGAACTTTTACGAGTCGCATCCATCAAGATACCTTAGTCATTTGCTCGGTCATGAAGGCCCTGGTAGCGTTCTTGCGCACCTCAAAGCGAAGGGTTGGGCAAACGGACTCGGCGCAGGAGGCTCGACTCTGTGTCCAGGGTCAGGGCTGTTCACTGTAAACATCAAGTTAACAGAGGATGGCCTGAAGAACTATAAAGACGTCGTCAAAACTGTCTTCCAATATATTGGTCTGATGCGCGATCAGCCACCCCAAGAGTGGGTAGTAGAAGAACTGATGCGCATCAGTGAGGTAGAGTTCCGCTTCAAGCAAAAGAGCCCACCAAGCCGGACTGCCAGCGGGCTGGCAGGTATCATGCAGAAGCCATATGACCGCAAGATGTTACTCAGTGGGCCAGCCGTTATCAGGAAGTTCGACGCCAATCTGATCAATGAAGCCATGTCATATCTGCGACCAGACAACTTCAGGTTGACCATCATTAGCCAAGATTTTCCAGGTGGTTGGGATCAAAAGGAGAAATGGTATGGGACGGAGTACAAGATTGAGAGAATACCAGGAGATTTCCTTGCAGAGATCAAAGAGGCTTTTGAAAGTAAGAGCCGACCAGCAGAGTTGCACTTCCCCCACAAGAATGAGTTTATACCAACTCGATTGGATGTTGAAAAGAAGGAGGTCGCACAGCCAAGCAAGGAACCAAAGCTTATTCGCCACGATGACAATGTCCGCATATGGTGGAAGAAGGACGATCAGTTTTGGGTGCCCAAAGCCAACGTTCACATCTACTTCCGAACACCAATGACCAACGTTACCGCACGCGTTACACTTTTGTGCACGCTCTATCGCGAGCTTGTGAACGATGCTCTGGTCGAGTATGCTTATGACGCTGATATTGCGGGGCTGGTGTATGATTTCACCAACCACATCAGTGGTTTGTCGATAACAGTTAGCGGCTACAATGACAAGTTGCACGTGCTACTGGAGAAGGTGTTGCTCCAGGTTCGGGATCTGGAAGTCACGGAGGATCGTTTCAATATCATCCATGATCGCATGCTACGGTCTCTACGCAACTGGGAGTACGGACAGCCTTTCCACCAGGTTGGCACTTACTCCAGACAGTTCAAGAGCGAAAAGTGTGTGATGAACGACGAGCTACTTCCAGAACTGGACAACATCACAGCTAAAGATGTGCAGCAGTTCTTCCCGCAGATCCTTGCCCAGTGCCAGATCGAGGTGCTTGCGCATGGCAACTTGTACAAGGAAGAAGCTTTGAGAATCACCGACCTTGTAGAAAGGACTATCCAGCCCAAGCGGCTGCCTGCGAACCAGATCCCCACCCGCCGAGGTCTGCTTTGGCCTTCGGGGTGCAATTTCATCTACGAAAAGCAATTGAGCGACCCGGCAAATGTCAACCACTGCATTGAGTACAACTTGTACGTTGGACATCACTATGACAACGTCACCCGTGCCAAACTATTGCTTCTTGGACAGATGACAGATGAGCCTTGCTTCAATCAACTTCGTACCATTGAACAACTTGGTTATGTCGTCTTTTCTGGGTCCAGCTTCCACGACGTCTGGTCTGGATACCGCATTTTGATTCAGAGTGAGAAGGACTGTCGATACTTGGAGGGCCGCATTGAAAACTTCCTCAATACTTTTGAGGGAACGCTTGCTGCAATGAGCGAAGAAGACTTTGAGAGCCACAAGCGAGCCATGATCAACAAGCGCTTGGCGAAGCTCAAGAATCTTTCATCAGAAGACAACAGGTTCTGGAATCATATCTACAGTGACTCGTATGATTTCCTACAAGGTATGTCTGTCCATAGTCCTAACAGTGTTACGGTGCTAACAAACACACAGCCGACGTTGACGCTGAGAACCTTGAAAAGCTCTCAAAGAAGGACATGATTGAATTCTATGGCCGATATGTCTCGACGTCATCTTCACAGCGTTCCAAGCTGTCAGTGCACCTCCAAGCACAAGCCAAGGCCAAGGAGCCATCGATCGAGGAAAAGAAGACTTCTGCTGCTGCTTCGCTTCAGATCATTCTCACCGAACACAAACTCAAGTTTGATGATGCGGCTTTCCAGACTCGCGTGGCCGATGCATCGTCCATTGACGATATCTCAAAGGCTGTGACTCGTTATCTGAGCGAAGACATCAAGGTGGAGGGTGATGTTGCAACCAAGGTGCTAGATGAAGCAAAGGCTGCCCTCGGTGTCGCCGACTCTGGCTTGCCAGCAGCACCACAAACACTAGATGCGGCTGCGGATGTAGAGAGTGTGGTTGATGCGTCGCATCCTGTGCTCATCAAGGATGTGCATGCGTGGAAGGCGAGCATGCAGATCAGTACCGGCGTACGGCCAGTGCGGAATCTGGATGAATTCGTTGATGTTGTAGAGAAGCTCTGAGGATGATATCAAATCCTCAGATGTTCGAAGCAGTCGCATGCAATAGAATAGTAGTGTAGACAAATGGGTCGGCAACCTGTCCATCGCAGCGTAATAGCAAACATATTAACGACAGTTTTATGCACAACCTATGTCATTGCATGTGCATTCTGCTCTGCAAGGGCCTCGTGACCATGTGCTGATATTAGAATGATCAAGGGACAAGGCTCCACATTTGCTGCATGGCAGAGGCGCGATGAACGAGGCTCGGCCCGCTTGACTGCCGACGACTTCGTCATACACAACGGAACACCCATACCCACCCAGCATGGAACTGCAGCACCCTCTACCGCGCAAAAGAAAACTCGAACCTGCGGGGTGGAGGCTGAAGTGAAGAGAAATATCAAAACTCAAAAGAGGCGGAAGCACTGGCGACAACCATGCTACGAAGAAGCCTCCTTCGAGCAACTGCACGTCATCAACCTCACTACACGCGCAACCCAACTCTCCGCCGCTACGCCACAGACCCCGTATCGCCCATCACGGCGCCAACATCCCAATCGCGAATCGACCGCTTCAACCGGCGCCTACCCAAGTTCCTGCACAAATACACGAATGCCCTCGGCAACGCGCCCGTCACACACATAACCTCGTTCCTCATCCTCCACGAACTCACCGCTGTAATCCCCCTCTTCGGCCTCGCAGGCTACTTCCACTACACGCACTGGCTACCACCCTGGATCGCAGAAGGCGCATGGATCGCATCGGGCGTGGAGCGCTTCGGTCGGTATTTCAAGCGTAAAGGTTGGATCCGTGGCGAGGAGGCGCTGGAGGCGGAGCGCGAGGTGGACGATATGCAGAAGAAGCAGAAGTTGCGGACGGTGGATCAGGCGTGGAATGTGGGTGAGGGGGGTGTTAGGCTAGTGGTGGAGTTTGCGACGGCGTATGCGGTTGTTAAGATGTTTTTGGTGCCCAGGATTGTGTTTAGTGTGTGGGCTACACCCGCGTTTGCGAGGTGGACGGTTGCGCCTGTGCTGAGTAGGTTTAGGAGGATGTTTGGGAGGAGGAAGGGTGTGGAGGGTAAGACGGCTGGGGCAGGGACGGGTGCTGTAGGAGGGGGTGCTGTGCCGAAGAGTGGGGTAAGGAAGAATTGATGGTGTTGTGGAATCTTGCTGAAGATATCTGAGGCTAATTGATGCTGTTGGAATCGGGGGTGAAGTCTGGATTCCCCTTTCATCCCTGTACAAACGCCTTGGGTCAAGGTTTGCTTCGCTTTCATCAACTCCCAAATCCGTCTTACTTTCTTTATCGTCAGTCCAATCCAATTCGGATTTGCTTTACCCCACACCCTCAACACCATGTGCTTCGACGGCAACGGCGACGAATATGAGTACGAAACTAGGGTTGAGGTCCGGAACGGCGAGCGCCATTTAGTCAACACCTACTACCCACGCCATGGCATGTCCCGCCGCCGTAAGTACGGATTTGGCGGCTCTTACTACCCTTCGCGATACTATGCTCGCCCGCCTCCAGGCCACTACACAAACAGGGAGTACGCCTATCTGGATCGCTACCCGAATGTACCGCTGCCTCAAGACTTTGTCAGAGATGTGTATCCCAGATCCTACTCTGTACATGGGTACGGAATGGGATATCGTATTGGAGCTCGCGCTGCTATGCCGAGGCGTTACTCAATGGTAGGTTTCTTCCACTTCCCCCTTCCACTGATTGCGTTGCCTTCTGCCTTTTCTTCCTCACACCGCTGCTTTTCTCCATTACCATTGGTTTGCATGAGGCACTACAAGCTGCGGCCTTCGAGTCCTGGCGCGCGGCTTTGCTCTTGAGTTCCGTTTGTCAGGCGGGTGTCTCACATGGGCCTTCACCTTGACTCTTTCCTTGCTTCGCTACACTGCAATTCCTTGATTGCCACCTATCCCACTTCCTCACCTCAGCACCATCGCAACCTCCAAGGCCTCAATCACTTCCCAAATTCTCACGCAAACCGCCGCCACGATGGAGGCGTACCCCAAACCTCGCCACCAGTACATTTACACCCCTCGCTACGGGCAACGCGGCATCCTCAGCTACGCGGGTCAAGCCCCCAATGGCGCCGCACCCACAGGCGTGATTGGCGGCGCCTATGCCTACGGAGTTGGCTACCCAGCAGCCGCAGCCTGTCAACCTGTGGTATACAACACTCGTCCCTTCTACGGCTCCACCTACCTCTACCCCTACTACAACCCTTGCTACACCTACTACAACTCCTACCTCTACGGCTCCCTATATCCCCTTGCTAACTTCTACTTCCCCTACCAGCGGTCCTACTACAACACCGTGCCCGCCTACGGCCACACAGCACACGTCTATCCCCCGGGCCATGCTACAACAACAACTACTACCTACCACGTAACCAACACCCAAGCCCCCCTGTACACCTCACCCACCGCCCAAATCCTGCGTGAAACCCGGCCAGCATATGTTCACGGCCACGCTTACACACTGCAAGCCCCAACCCGTGAGGAGATTCAGATTGAGAATCGCCGCATTGCCACGCAGCGTGGTGCGTATGATGCGCGTAAGATTCGGCCGGCGGATGCGCGCGACGACGACCCGTTCTGGTGCCGCGAGGTCAATGGCGAGTGGCATCTGCGATCATATTATCAGATTGAGAATGAGTGTCATCCGGGACGGTGGATGATGGATGCTGAGATTGGGTTTTTGGTGTTTCATCGGGCATAGATGAGGGCTCCAGTGAGTGTGGTGTGGAGGTTATTCGAGGGGGCGACTCAGATTATATGGAGTGGGGATGAGGAGAGACGGTGGATGCTTTGTGTTCTGGTTTTTTTGATTTATGGGATACCCTTCTTTTTTTGGGGTGTTCAGCCAGGTCGACGATGCTGATTTGGCAGATTGGCGTTTGGAATCTTGTCATCTTTGCAGGCGGATGTGAATTCGCTAGGATACAGTCTGATTGCCCTGCTGATCACGAAGTAGTAATGAAGTGAGGAATTGGATGAGAGTTTACAGGAATCACAATGATGAATTCGATTGAAGTTGTTACTTAAAAGTTTCTTTGCCATCTCTGTTCACTATACGTGGACAAAACTGAAGACATGTACATTAACACGTCATTTCGGAATTATAAATGAAAATACAACGATGGCCATCGGATACTGCAGCAACGGTACAACCACCTGCCCTCGTGCAATATCTTCAATTCCCCCTATTACCATTATCATATTCAACAAAAACGCATTCCTCCCACATCATACCACCTCCTTTTCCTCATACTATAAAATTAGCATCCCACATCCAACCATCGCAAAACGCTTAATATACATCATCGCATCGTCCCAGCATATCAATCCGCAAGCAAAACCCCAACGTCCAAATAAACCACTTGATCAACTCAATCTTTAATGCCAACACCACGACGCAGACCCCTAACAATTCTCCGAAAGACCAAAAAGAAAGAAAGAAAGAAAGAAAGAAAGAAAGAGGGATTTTACGTGAATAGCAGTGTTGACATACGTTGGTGCTACATATCGGCCCTTCAACTGAGCAGGTGGGTAGCGAGGTGACGGGAAGTTTACATCGAGGATGTGAAAACGGGGCCTGTAGATTAAGACAAATTCCGATAAGGAAAAGGATAATTTATCTGACGTTACACTGATTATTGTGTGTGAAGTATCGATTCAGCTCGAAAGAGCAAGATGTAAGGGTACTTGATATCCTCTGTATAAACCTTGCAGAGTCTAGAATTTGTGTGAGATGGAAATTGTGGGATTGAATATTGGGATGTGCAGTGTTATTTTGGCAGCGAGGCTGTCGACGGTCGTTGGAGTGAGTGATTGGAGATGGATGAGTTTTTCAGGTAGATGATGGTTGCCGATATTTCTGTATTCGAAAGAGATGTTTGTTCAGGTTGGGGGTTGCAAGTGCGAGCTTGAGCGTCGAGCCCGGTTTGGTAGTTGTTATGGGTTGTCCCGTTGATACATCTACTTGTTGTGAGCGTGGTGGCACTGACTGATATCTGTCGGGGGTGTTGTGTATTTGGTCTGCTGTTTTAAATCGAATAGTTGCGTTCTTAAGATGGACAGGAAGAGGGGAAATTGTCTTTGCTGTGTACAAATGATGGTATCCAGGGTTCAAGGAATATGCCATTACGAATAGAGCATCTAGCATCTTCCAAGAATATTTAACTCTCCTGTCTCGTCTTCATCTATCTGGAGTATACTTCAAAGAGAACCGGTGGCTCCAAATCAGTGGCAGTACTAATGGATTCATCCTGGTCTCCTTTTCTATTAAAGCTGTAGTAGCTGTTCCCGGGGCTCCTGGGCAAGTGGGTGTTGCTTAGTACGGAATAGAAATACCGAGTAAATCAGATGCTGATACGTGATGAAGAAGATTCACAAATCCAATAAAATGCTTTGTTGGGGTTCTAATCGGCAATAGTTCCCCGATATTGAGAGCTAAGGCTTTCAGGTTCAGAGATGCACCTTGATTCCCGAACTGTTGGATGATTCTAACAACCAACAGACAAATTGAATGTCTAGAATGCATGAGAATGGCTGGTAATGGTCACTAATTTGCAATTGATGAATTTATCGCAGGTTTAGCTCTTTGCGCGGTAGGTGCGTAGGCATGCGAATCTGTTTGTGTTGGCATTGCTATGTATGCACTGTGAAGAACTGAACAAGCGTACTACTTCGAGCACACAAATTGTTCCAACTATGATATCTAGTACAAGAGTAGAACTGGAGGATCCCAGAAATTACAGCTGAGGGTGAAAGGTTCCGCATATATTTTCCTAATAGTGGATACGAATATATTGGTATGTGTCGTGTACATAGTTGTCACGTCTAACCAACCCCTGTATCAAGTTGGTATCTGTAAACAGTGTAAGTGAGTTCCATTCACCAGGTATCAATGTAGTATTCAGAAGACAACAGTTCCATAAGAAAGTTTTCTACATGTCGAAGCTTCATATTTGATATGTCTTCGACATGCAAAGAAGAAATTGTCTGCTGGCTAAGTTGGGAATCCAAAAAACATTACAAGGCTATTAATCAAATATGAAAGATAAAAATAACAAAAAAACAGGCAGAAAAAAAAGAATGATTGTTACAATGATACGCAGGACCTTTCATGTACCATTTCACTTATTTCCCCAACCCCGCTACAGTCTCGCCCTGACGTCACAAGCACCCCCACATTTCTCGCAGCTCACCTCCGAACCCTCCACCCGACAGACTTTAGCTCAGATGCCGCAGCAGCAACAACAACGACAACCCCACTCAACCGGCTCGCACCTAACCACCTTCCTCTTCGTCTCCATATTCGTCATATCGCTGTTCCCCGGAATCTTCGTCTCCATCTTCTGGGCGCCATACAACAGTCTCGCAAATTACTTTGTCCCCACACCCGCACCGCGCAAAAGCGTCGTCTGTACCAGTCCGAACATCTGTACTTCGCCGCCCATAATGTCTTGGTAAGTTCACCAACCCCCAATTGATATCAGTACATTAAAACTAACACCGCTCAGGTCGCAAAAATCCCTTACACTACCCTCGCGCTCCCGCGGCTGCTACCTAATCACCGACCACATCCTCAAAGAGGTCCCGGAAATCAAGCAGTACAAGACGGGTCTCCTCAATCTCTTCATCCAACACACATCCTGCGCCCTCTCATTAAACGAGAACTTTGACGAGGATGTGCGCGCGGATATGGGCACAGCGCTCGATCGCATTGTGCCAGAGGACAAGAAGAACCAAGGGCTTTATTTGCATGATGCGGAGGGAAGCGATGATATGCCGGCTCATGTCAAATCTGCGCTGATTGGCGCAAGTGTTACCATTCCGATTACGAATGGGAGACTGAACACGGGAACGTGGCAGGGTATCTGGTATTTAGAGTTCCGCGACTCGAAGCATACGCGCAAAGTGGTGGCTACGATTCAGGGAGAGAAGATGTAGAGAGGGGCTGGGTGATATGATATCCATGGTTAGATTCTAAGCAATATATTTTGAACTGTGACAATCCAAATTCGTAGAATTCAGCAATTACTGATCAAGTGCGCAACATGTTTGTAGTTTAAGTGCCCTATCTCAGTGTCACCCCTTAGCTGATCAGTTTTCCGAAATCAGTGTTAATATAGAATGGTCAAGGTCATGTGTCATTCACGCAGAATCAGTGGTAGGCCTGTTTACAGGACTCTTAATTGAAGCACATATATACACCCTCGCAAGACTTAGAAAGGATTTACCGCTGTGACAGCGGCTCATCGGTGACCTTCTGTGCCTCGTTGACTTCCGCCGCATTGCCCTTGGGTCCCAGTGGGTATGAAAGCTCGTGCTCGGGGGTAGCTTCGAGGACAGCGCGGTGCTTCTCGTGAGCCTGTGTAGTGTTAGCAACTATTCTGTCAAGCCCAAATCTGCCAATACTCTGCAATCCGAGAATTCCAATTTGAATTAAAAAGTTTAGTACGTACAAAGGGTACACCACAGTATGTGCACCAGCAGATCTGGGGCTTATCTGTGTTGATAAAGATCCGGGGGTGTCCGAGAGGACCTCCTCCTCCGTCACATGATACGACACGGTCGTGTGTCCAGCGGACAGGTTGCTGGTGGATGAGCTCAATGGCAGCATATGGGCGTGGCTGAAAAGTCCCTGTTAGCAATTGTTTCGTTGTTCTCGTTCTTCCCACTAGCAACCGCTTGTTCCCTGCCTCAGAACAGCACAACGCCCAATCTTCATATCCCCATCACAACTCCCAGCAGAGCCAAGACATACCTGATCCGCAATGATGGTCTGCTCAAATCTCGGCCCGCTCATTGCAACTGCCCTCGGGTTTTGACTCCTCGACCAGATGCCCTTGTAGTTGGGCGCCTGTGTAGTCCTCAACTCCTCGGCATCCTGCACAGACTCCTGGAGAACCTGGTCGAACGAGCCCTCAGAAGAGGTGGCCATTTCATTGGTTGCTGAGACATTCGGCTTCGCGTCGCGCTTGACGGGGTCGTTGGCGGGGACCTGGTTGCTGGTTGTAGCCGTCGAGACATAGCGGGCAAAGGGGCGGGAGGCGGCCGCTGCGCTGCAGGAGCGCAGAGCGCGAAGGGTGACGGGGAGCATCTTGGGCGAGGTGTTGGTGCAGACGGGCTGCGCAATTGCTGGGCGAAGATGCGGGTTGAGTGGTTGAAGTTGAGCTTCTGAGCATTCGCGCTATACGTGACTTACATAAGCAGAGGTACTAACGTCAAGGATCAGTAAGTGGGCCGGATCAGTTAGTGGGCCACCCCACCCAACCTGATCCAACGCTCTTCACAACCACCACTATGCCGCGACAACAACGCTCTATACAGACTTCTTGTGAAGGTAGAATAAGTCTCGCTATGGCATCTTATCGTAAGAATCCAAAACAATCAGTGCGCGCCCTCGCAGTAGCGTATGACGTGCCAAAGTCAACGCTCCAACGACGTCTT
>NW_014575229.1:0-50294 GCF_000527765.1 Bipolaris victoriae FI3 | reverse complement strand
CTCTCTCTCTCTCCCTCTCTCTCTCTCTCCCTCTCTCTCTCTCTCCCCAAAAAAACAACCCGCTTAAAACCCCCATATCCGTTATACGGCATTCCCACGAAGAAGTAGTTTGAAAGGAGCGAAAGAAAGAGATTGCTAATGCGGATTATGAGGAAACAAATAGCCATGGGTCTTTCCGTCCCCCAAGCCATGCTCATCATAGTCGTCAGTCGCATTCTCATTGCGGGTTTCTCGACGCTGATTGCGTGGATCGGACTCAAGTGGCATATTGGGTTCACGGTGCAGAATCGGTATAGTTGGGGGTTGAGGGGAAGCTTTATACCGCTTTTGCAGCGGATTATGTTGAATTTTATTTGGAATGCTGTGCAGTGTGAGTTTCCCTTTCCCCCCCCCCTCTTTCTTCTCGTTTTCCCAGTCTGAAGCGCTAGGAACGGGAGTTTACGTGATTTTTTCCCTTTGAACTTTGTGGTTAATATGGGAACTTGTAGGTTGGAATGGCGGGCGTCTCGTCGCTGTGTGTTTGACGGCAATCTGGCCGTCGTATGCTCGCATGCCGAATACGTTTAGTCCGAATTTTCCGACTACAACGGAGCAATTCGTAGGCTTCGTTGTCTTTTGGTTCCTTTCCACGCCGTTCCTGTGGCTGCGACCGGAGAAATTCAAGATCCCGTTCCTCATCGTATGCACATGGTGCGGCGTCGGCATGCTAGCGTGGATGATCTGGGCCCTGGCTACCGCAAAAGGCGTAGGTCCGTTGTGGAATTCCGGGCAAAATGTACCGGCGGGCTCGGAATGGAATACCTCGTGGCTCATCATGGCGGGGATTAACCAGAGCATCGGCGGTTTGGCGGCGGGAATTACCAATGGAAGTGATTTCTCGAGGTATGCACGGAGAAGAAGGTCCTACCTCTGGGGTACTTTTGGCAGCTGTCTAGTCACTGGTGTACTAGTCTCCCTCATTGGCCTTGTTACTGCTGCTGCCGGACAAAAGATTTACGGCGAGGTATATTGGAACCCACCGGACCTACTCATGCGCATCATGGATAACGGAAACGGGTCGTCGCGGTCCCGCGCGGGCGTCTTTTTCCTATCTGCTGGTTTCGCTTTCACCGCCATGTTCGAGAACATCTGCGGCAACGCCGTTGCGGGTGGCATTGATCTCGCTGGTCTGTTTCCCCGATATATTAACATCCGGCGCGGCGCCATCATCACCTTTGTGGCTGCATGGATTGTTCAGCCCTGGCAACTGATTAATCGGGCTACTACTTTCATCGCGGTGCTTTCGTCGTTTTCGGTTTTCCTGGCTCCGATTATAGGCATCATGGCTTGCGACTATTATATTTTGAGGAACAGAAGGATCCGCTTGACGCACTTGTATCGAACAGAAATGTCTGACTACTACTTCACCAAGGGGTTCAACTGGCGTGCTATACCGGCGTGGCTGGCCGGATGGGCTCCTACCATTGGAGGGCTGGTCGTGACGGTGCGAGGAGATGCGAAGCCACCAAGGGCTTTGGTGGAACTTTACTACATGGCCTTCTTAATTGGTTAGTGACATGTCCCGCGTTGGTACTAAGTGTAGCCATAATCGACTAACATCTGCCTAGGTTTCTTCATCAGCGGTATTCTGTTCTATCTGCTAAACATCCTCTTCCCCGTTGCCGACATGGGCCAGATGGATCCCATTGATGTATATGGTACCTTTACCTTGGCTGAAGCAAGAAGAGTTGGTGTCACACCACTCGATGACAGCACAATAGTCGGAGAAGCGCTCGTGAGAGGATCATCGGGTAACGATTACAACTTCAAGGGAAAGGACGTGGAAGTCGGTGTAACAAGTTAATAGATGGATCACGTGATGATCGTGGTTATGCTGGTTTCTGTAGTGGCCATAGTTAGTCTCATTATAACAGAGTCGGAAGTTCCACATCATGACGTACGCACTTTGTCTCGACTTGGGATAAATTCTAGTGTTGAGGTACACTGGTCCTTCGACTAATGACTTCCTTTCCCTTGTTCCTGAACGTTGAATGCACTTATCTTGTCGTTTTCCCGACAAGATTCAGATTGGAATGGTGGTTGTGCGCCAGAATCTAACGCATACCACAATGGCTTCTGCTGAGTGGATATAAGGGAAGAAGAATGCAGTCTTGCCTTCAATTTTCGTATGCGCTAATATTTTGTCTTTCTTTATTTAATCTGTTTCCTATAGTGAGAAATAACGAATAGAAGAAAAATAGATTTAATCCACTCTGAGTACACGCAGTATGCAAAGAATCCTCGATGATCCTGGCAAAAGACCACGTCAAGCACTCTAAAAGCCCACTGTGACCATTCAAAGTGATTGCAGAAACTGCCGAGCAAACTGCCATCAGTAATGGAATCGTCTAGTGCTCGAGCACTGATATCAGTCTTGTCAATAGTGTCGAATGACGCGACAAGACACAACACAGCGTAGCAGGTGCAAGCTTACTACGTCATCGATTCCGGTAGCGCCGAGCAAAAGAACAGCTAGACTTGACACCCTTCTTAAAAAGAGCCCCAAACCCAAGCGAGATAAAACAGGCTTCCTTCTCTTTCCTGAAAAAGTCTTGGAAAATATTAAAAATCAATCATCTTCTCAAAACCCATCATGGCACCAGGCGACCATCTCCCCGACTTCCTCACCAATACCCCTCTTGATCCTACCTTTGAAAAGGATATTCTGGATACGCACCTGATCTACGACTACGACGCGCAGGATAGCAACGGCAAGCCGGAGAAATGGCGGTATGAACTATGGTGCTTCTCGTCTGATCGGGTAGTGTACGCTATCCACGGGGGACCCATGGCGGGCCGGATAAACTACCAACGAGCAACCTACCAATGCATACGTCCTGGGGAGCTTTGGCAAATCAATTGGCTAGAGGAGACGGGTACTGTGGTTTCTGCAGTCTACGACATCAAGGAGAAGACGATGACGACAATGATTGCATTTTCAGAGGGCCATTGGAAGAGGTCCAAGGAGGCGCTGGGCGACAAGAGGAACAAGGAAGATCTGGAGAGATGGAGGGGGTTGGCGGGTGTGGGAAATCAGACGGCAAGGTTCATGTTGAGTGAACAGGGGCGCATAGTAGAGACGTTCAAGGGTAAGGGAAAGTTGGTGCCGATTGAGGAGAGCGATCCGCTGTTTTAAGTCGCTCTGGTGGTACGTTAGGTGGTCGGCGATGAGTTTTGTGAGTAGTGGACATGTTGCTAGATTTTCATTTTCGTTAGATAAATGTATCCGGGGTGCAAAGCGCATATCCAAGGTGTAAGTTCGGGGTACCCGAGGTCAGTCGGCGACTGGTGGTGTCGCGAACAAAATCTACGTATCCTGTGTCGCAGTGGGGAATGCAACCTTGTATAGGGTGCTGTGTAGCACAGGCGAGGTACCACAATGCAATGAAAGAGGTGGGCCGTGTTGGGAGTGTTCGGCGACCATTTCGGGGACCAGCTTGCAGAGCGGAGGACAGGCGTGATACAGTGACTGCACTGGACGGATGGGAGGAGTGACTCGATGTGTTGCGAGGTCACTTGGCGGGCGTGGGAGCTGGAGCCAGCCACGGTTGAATTGAGGCTAAAGGCAAACCTGAATCCGATAGTGTGGTCAAGCCCACGTCCCAACCGCATGGTTCTCTTCGCCGTCTCGATCGCATCGCGTTCCCGTGCAAACCGCCAAGCAAACTCTCTGAGCATGCGGCTTCTGCACTCAAAGGCAATATATACGTACATACATACATGCTATGGACGCTCCGCAAGCGGGCCGTGGAGAGATGGGCCGACGGGGCCAGGAAGGAGTTGGTGGTGGCTGTCTAAGACGCGTAGGGCCAAGGGGAACCAGAGAAAGCGAGTCCGGCGTGCATGCTCACTGCAAGTAGCAGATACGTACGTACGTACGTAAGTACAAGTAGGTACTGACAAGAGAGGGCAAGGCTAGCGAATGGTTTGTGCAAAGGACGCCATGCTGTCGATCCGCCGCCCCACGGTCCGTCAGAGGCTGCGAGGGAAAGCGAACTGGTAGAGGGGCGTGGCTCTTATCTTGCATCCGTCGCGGGAGCCGAGCGGGCAACGGCGGTGCCGGACAGGGCCATGTGGGGTAGTGGGTGTGTAAGCGTGTCAGCTCTGGTGTGGCATGTACTCAGCGCGCAGCGAGGCGCCAGGTGGTGTGTCAAGGCCATGGCCGTCGCGGGGTGCCAGCGTGTTCGGAGTCCGATGGGCGCTAGGCGGTGGGTGTGGTGTGGGTGTTGGGGGTGTTGGAGTGATGGTGGTGGTTGTGGTGGTTGTGGTTGGTGATGATGGATGGAGGAGTTGGGGCTACCGGTGAGAGGAAGCTGTCAGGGCGGGCAGGCAGAAGCGGCATGGCGGCGGCATAGTAGTAGTAAGTATGGCGGCATGGCGGCATGGCAGCCCAAGGCAACGGCCGCATGACAGAGAGGGACAAGAATGGGGCCACGCCAATTTCCACCCGGCCTCAGCCTGGGGAGCCTTTTGCACGCTCTGTCTTGGGGCCAAGTGCAAAGACATGCAAGACGACATGCAGGACAGCGCAGGACACGCAGGACACGCAAGACCCCCCCGCCTCGAGCGATGCACGACTGTCGTGCGCAGCAGTCTGGATGCTCGCGTTACATTGACAATCAATCTCGTACTACCCCATCCGGCTAGTCCCATGCGCCGCCTAGCCCATGCCACCGCAATTTGGCCCCAGGACGCCCCCGTGCCACAGCACCAAACGTCGGTATGACCAGGGCCCGCTACTCGCATACCTTCCCGGATGCTGCTCCATCAGCTGGTGCCAGCATGGAGCTAGCCAGCCATGATTATCTGCTTCAGCCCTCGGTCCTTCATGTCTTGCATGTCTTGCCCGCTCTCCCTCATGCCCTGCCCTCCTCCTCCAGGTTGAAACACTGCACTGGAACTTGACACTCCCTCCAACCCGCCTGCTACGACTATACACACAATCTACCACTTACGCATACTGCCCATACATTGCACCAATATCGCCCACAATGGGTCGCCCGGTCTTTACATCCCGCGATAACCTCCACATGCTCCGAAGCTCGGCCTTTGAATCCGAACATGCCTGGTTATACGACACCTCCTACATGCAACATGGAGCCGCTGCCTTGGAACTCGAACACGAAATAGAGCAGGCCTATTCTAGTATTTCGCCAGACGACCTCTCCGACGAGCAAGTGCGAATCATCAAGACCCAGATCACCATCCACCGAGAACGACAACGAGCCCTGCGTCCCCACCTCGAAAGCGGCAGTGACCAGATTGACGAGGAGGGCAACGAATGCGTCTTTGTACCCGCTCCAAATCAATGGGGCGCCAATGGCGACTTGGACGAGGAGAGCGAGACTCTCTCAGCAGTATGTAGCAGTCTGGTTACCTATGTTTCTGTATATCCATGACTGACAATGGTCCAGATCCACAACCTCCTCACATGGCAGACTTCCTACTCACCAATCTCACACACACTACATGATCAACTCCCCTCAACAGATATCCCTTACCATGCTCTTCTTGACCCATCGCTACCCACAACCACATTTCACTTGCACCGCACACGGGAATGGACCGGCTCGTCAGGCTTCCGAAAGTACATCTACAGTGCGCGAGACCACTCCGACAAGTACATGCTATACATGCTCGAGGCCACACATCGCGACGACAGCCAAGTAAACGCCGCAGACTTCTTCCGCGTCGCAGAGTTCCCCCAGCCATGCATATCAGTCCTCCTTTCTGGTATCGATAAGAAGCGCATAACCACCGATTCCTCCAAAGATGCTGCTTACAAGTCACGATGCATCCACCTCCGCGGCCCGTTTTCACAACCAGTCAAAGAGTACCCTGATAGGCAGCAAAAGATCCCGTGGTCTCCGCGACGATTTACCTATGGTGGCCGGCGCTTTGTCTGGAAGCAGGGGGACCCCAACGACGACGCTATGCCAGAGACATTGTATGAGTACCAAAAGGATTGGGCAAAGCCAGGCAGCAGGACGGGTAAGCGGTGCGACGATGCAAAGCCAATCAAGCTGGTGTGGGGAGAGAAGCGGAGAAAGGGAAAAGTCGATAGCTACACTATCCACTTCCGGGGAGGCATGGACCAGGTCTTTAGGGAGATCCTACTAGCGAGCCAGATGGCCCGCCAAGTGTGTCTGTTCACGGCCATGGGCTGAGTTGATCTCAGCGCTGGGACCGACTGAGCTGAAGTTGCTGAATGATGACGCTGGATTGTCTTAGCGATAGGCGTTTTACAGGAACCGTGAGGCACGGTATAGATACCATTACTCGGCGTTTTAGACTTTTTGCATGGAACCTTGATTCCCACCACAATCAAAATGTATTCTATTCCCCAAGACTTTGCAATATCCTGTTTCAAGTGACTTTAGAGAGCCATATTGTTGTACCTACGTAGGTATTGACATCGGCATAATCCGTCTGACTCATCCCTAATATCTCCGCTGGAGCCAACAGAGGCGTTTACCGCAGCATCACTGCAGGTAAGCTACATGATTTGCAACGCCTGTAAATTGCACAGCAGCCTTGCTGACGTACTTGTAAAAAGGGCGCGGCTGCAACGACTCGACGTGATTGGTGGCCTTGTGGACAGGGCATACGGGTCTAAGGAAGATGTGCGATAAGCTTTGCATGAAATGATGGTGACCGGCTCATGGAACCCTCTTTAGACAAGCGACGGAAGTACGCGACGATGTATTTTACCGCCTTCGTCAACGGCTGGACTAAGCGATCAACATGTCAGCAAGATGGGAAGGAGCAACTACCCAATGCGTACGGTTTGATTGCACTTGTTTGGTGTGTCCCATCTCACTCCATAGCTGCCAGAGTCCATAGCAGCTGGGCGGACATCACTATGACTTCATTCATTGGTCTCTGCGTACCTACATCCATACAAACAACGAAGCCGTGGCCATCCCATTGCTCCCACCTGACCTCCGTTTTCAACACTACTGCTGGCCGGAACAGGCATAACCGAGGTCCTTTGTTCTAGCGGACCCCTACTCCTTCGACGACTATTCCCTTAGTAGCCGTCTTGTCTTGGCCCCAACAACTAAAGTCTTACATACGTCTCCAGCCGACGCCCACCGCTTCGCCAAACAACACCGACCGACTGTTAGCTCACCCACCAGACGGACCAACCGTCCCGCATATAAGCCACAACAGTCGTCGTGGGTCCAGTCATCGCTCAAGGCCGCACAGGGTTACATGCCGCAGAGCCAGTCAAACGTACATCGACGCACAACAAGTCCACGTGCAGCGCTTACCAGACGACTCTAAGCACACCACTACCACTACAACAACTAGTCGTGCGGCTCCCTCCATTCGCAGAAATACCCCTCAGCCATGTCGTCAAGTCGCAGCACCTCTCTACGCGAGGCCACACATTCCTTCTGCCAGGCCCTCCTCTCGCCTCCCCCGCCCTCAGACCTGCTGTCAAAGTACTTTAGCAGCACGCCCAAGATCACAGAGCACGGGCCTGAATGGGCCCAATCGCGACTACCTTTTCTGGCCAAGACCTTTTCTGGAAAAGAGGGCTGCGAGGAGTACTTCGAGCTTATGTCTGGTGTGCTGGACATGTCGCTCCCTAGTGACGCATTCCCGGCCAAAGAGGGATTCATTGTAGATGCAGAGGCAGGCATGGTCAGTGTAGTTGGCAAGGGGCGGTTTGCCAGTAAGAAGACGGGAAAGGCGTGGGATGAGCAGTTCATCCACCGGTTTAGTGAGTTTGATGAGCACGGCAAGATTGGTCACTGGGAGATCTGGGCGGATCCGCTCAGTGCTTGGAAGGCCGTTGGCCCGTAAAGGTTAAAAGATGATGGTGGCGATTGCAACGGCTTATTGCGCTCAGACAGGCTAGCATGACGAATATGGTAAACGACTCTATACAGAATTCAATAGTCAGATGGACTAGACTTCGATGCATATGAACGGATCGCGGAGTCCAACGCCGTTAGCGCCTCGCTTCGTAAATGTGGGTCCCCATCGGCGTCTTCTGCACCTAACCTCCGAACCCTTCAACTTTTCTTCATCCACGTCTCTGCTTCACCCACCGCGACACCAACAGCGCGAAGTACCGCGCATGTTGCTTGACACATCCAGGACACCTCCATAAAGCTGGAGGCTGGAAGCTGTCAATGATGTCGCACTCTTAGGTCCTCGCTAACTCAACAGCCTGGCCCCCAATGCCCATTGTAATAGGTACGTTTGAAACTTTTTCTTAATCACAGCATGTGCGCGCTTCGCTGCGATGCGCGCATTTGCATAAGCTCAAAAGATGATATGTACATCGACCATATAATACTTTAGGAAGAGCCGGAAAAGGTATGGCTAGCATCGACATATGCTACGCCGTCGCTGCTTATAACTTGGTCTCTGAAGAGCTCCGTCACTTTACACGTAATCTAGACTTGTTGTCTTGGGACTTGCGCTGACGATGTGAAGATTAGGTTTTGTTAATATGTCTGCGATTTAAATCGATTCGAGGATTCGCGCGTGGGTGCGCGGTTGGTGAAGTGCGCGCCACGGATCATGTGTTGAATAAGGATTGCAGATGTAGGGTCACAGCCAAGGGGAAAGGTGGCGCTTGTGCAACAGCGGAGCAGCTTTTCTATGGAAGCTACAAGGATTGTTACTGTCGCGTGTTTGCCATACTATCCCAGTTGAGTAGTGCTGAAGTATCTAGCTCGAGTGTCGATGTAGATGACATCGTCTTCTCACAGTAAGCTATGTCTTCTGGCGTAGTCTGAAGGGAGCCCGAGATGGCTTGAGCAGGCTCATATCCAGTCCAAGGCTGAGAAGGCCCATTCGCGTCGAGGCTAAGCTCCGGATCCATCATAAAAGATTGATCCTGAGGCCCAGCGATATCATTAAGATCAAGCAGATCCGCATCCCCCCCAAAATCAATCAAATCATTAAAATCAAAGCTCTCTCCACCCCACGCTTGCTCTCCCACCTCCACCATCGCAGACCTCCCACCCTCCTCCCTCCTCCTCTTCTTCTCCCCAGCCACCCTACCCACCCACTCCCTAGGCGTAACCCCCATCCTCCCCTTAAAAATCCCATGAAAATACCTCGGCGTAAACCCCACCAGCCCCGCCAACTCCCCCAACCTCACCTTCCCCCCCTCCCCCTTCCCGACCGCCTCCTCAATCCGCTCACACGCCTCCCTCACCGCCCGCTCCTGCCTCCCCTCCAGTACCGCAACATTGGGCTTGCACCGCTTGCACGCGCGGAACCCCGCTGCCTCGGCTTCGCGCCAGGTGTCGTAGAAGCGGATGTTTGCGCGCCGGGCGAGGCGCGAGGGGCATGTCGGACGGCAGTATATACGTGTTGTTGTTACGGCGTAGATGAAGGATGTGTGGGCGGTTGGGTCGCGGGTTTTGAGGGCGCGGTGGCGGGATTGGGGGGTTGTGTGGGTGGGCATTATGGACTTGGAGTTTGGAAGGCAGTAAATGGTAGGGGTTTTTTTGGAGAGAGAGAGAGAGAGAAGGACAGGAGCTTTGAGGGTATAGTTAAGATCGGGGGAGGCGGATTTATTAAGAGGTAGAGATGGGGATACCTAGGTATAATGGTAACTCTGTGCTCTGATTGGTTAGTTTGAGAGCATGTGTGCGTGGGGCTGGATTGTTTAGTTCACTGTATTTGGAGGGATTGGATTTAGGTGGATGAGAAGTCAAAGGTTGATTGAAACGATGTCTTGTTAGCATGAGACTGTTTGCAAGATGTAAGGGGGGTTTGGGTAGGGTTGCTCCTTCCGGTTTATGCGTCGGCGTGTTGGATGAGGTAGGCACGATGGAGAGGACTCACATTTGAGTCTCACTAAACCATGCCTCACATGTACGAATATTCTTTCAGTCTGATACTGAATATTTTGACATCACATCCATCATAGCCCCAAATGGCGGATATCCCCAACACAGTCGCACAACCCAGCATCGCTGCACTTCCACCCCCAACAATCCGACAACTGGGCTCCGGCCAAGTCCTCATCGATCACAGCTCCGTGGTAAAAGAGCTCATCGACAACGCTCTCGATGCCCGTGCAAAAAGCATCTTCATCGATATTTCCGCCAACACGCTTGATTCCATCCAAGTCAAAGATGACGGTCACGGCATCCCAAGTGACGACCAATCTCTCGTCTGCCGCCGTTACTGCACCAGCAAAATAAGAGATTTGAACGATTTGAGAGAACTAGGAGGGAAATGGCTGGGCTTCCGTGGCGAGGCGCTGGCAAGTATGGCGGAGATGAGCAGCGCGTTTAGTGTGACGACGAGAGTGGAGGGTGACCCTGTTGCTGTCAAATTGAAGTATAGTCGGGATGGGGAGCTTGAATCGTGAGTTTGCCTTTTTCAAAAGGATGTTATTGTGCGAGCGTGTGAAGGAGACTGATAGGTGTAGTGTTGCGCATGATTCACATCCTGTTGGCACGACTGTCAAAGTAATGGGGTTCTTGGAGCATATACCTGTTCGGAAGCAGATGGCGATTAAGGATGCGGCAAAGTGTTTGGGGAAGATTCGACGAGTGATGCAGGCGTATGCGCTTGCAAGGCCAAGTGCTCGGTTTAGGCTTCGCGTGCTTAAGGCTAAGAATCGTAATGGCGACTTTAGTTATGCGCCAAAAGCGCATGCTACGGTCGGCGATGCTGTGCTGAAGATTTTCGGTAGAGACTGCGCTGCTCAGTGCAGTTTCACTACTGTGGAAGCTGATGGCTTTGAGATTCGCGCTTTTCTACCCAAGCCAACTGCAGTTGGGTCGAAGATTTCAGGTCATTGCAGCTTTGTCGCGGTCGATGCACGGCCGGTGTCGAGTAACCGTGGCACTATCAAGCAGATGGTTCATGCTTGCAAACAGCGACTTGGGAAGGCGAATCCCTCTCTTGCAGGTGTTAGGGATCCCTTCTTCTGCATCAACATTATTTGTCCGCCTGGAAGCTATGATCCCAATATCGAGCCGACCAAAGACGACGTCATGTTTGAGGACAGTAACATTGTTTTGAGGGTCTGGGAAGAGTTGCTGGATTCCTTGTATACTGAAGCAGTCGTTAATCTCGATGAGCCAGACGACGTGGTCGATCAAAATCCGAACGAAGCTATATTTGAATCGCACAACACAAGTGATCAGAACGAGGCGTCAGTCCCTGCGCCGCAACCAAGGTGGAGACACAGCATGTACGGCATTGATGAAGAGGATCTGGAGTTTTTACAGGACGACCGTACTCCGATCATTGACGAAGAAGAAGGACGCCACGCCGCAGAAGTATCCAATCCTTGGACTATTACTCGAATGAACGCTGCGATCAAACCCAGGGCGCCCGCTAACAATGTCCAACTTTTGAGTCCAGTGAAAAGTACTGGAAATGTTGATTCAAGTTCTAGTCCCTCGAGAGTACCTGCAACGCCTAACCGAGTGGTTTCAGCAGAACCTTTGACGCCTCAGACATCTTCGAAGGCGAATACGGTGCAATCACTGCTTGATGATGAGCTTGAGCGTAGCATACAACGCCTACCTCCGCCATCATTGGTAGCAGAAAGTATTAGTGACTGGGTTTTGGATCGCCTGGGAGGCCAAGCGATCGATGGTACAGGTACACATGTTGCAGGAGGAGAAGTACCAAGTTCTGTCCTACGGTCTGAGACTCAGGCACCGGAACCCCGGACATCGCAATTGAGTCAATACCGCAATATAGCCACTGGTACAGTTTCTCCAGGCGAAGGTCCTCTCAACCAAAATCAACCCGCAGTGCGGAGGACTACTCGTCAAAAGAAAACCAAGGACGCTACGACAGCATATCGTCCGCCAGGCAATTCACAAAAGCGCTTAGCGGGAGTGTCAGTGCAAGAAGAAGCTACTCGTTTCTTTACAGACAAGAATATGGATATCCGAGATTTCTTCAGTCAAAGAGTCGCAATTCCAGGCAGCCATCCGGTACAGAAAACGTCTTTTACGCCAATCATTCCACCAACCCAAATTCACCCCAGATCAAGGCCCTCATGTCCAACTAATAACCCCCCTTCTTTCCCACAAAACAAGCAATCCATGCCACCACATGTATCCCCAGTATCCCATCTCCCAGCCAACCAATCCACCACTTCACGCACCGAACCCAACACCTCACCACCTCACAACTCCCCACCCACACAGCCCCCCGTATTCCGCCGCACAAGCACAAACTCCATGACTTCCTTCTTCCGCGCTCAAGAAGAAAAAGCAGCAAACCACTCATCCCAGCACCTCAAACGCTCCACTCGCGTACCCACAGCGCTGCCGCACGAGAAAACCCCACACTCTGCATGCAATTTGGCATTGCGCCTTAGCACTGACATCGCTTCTATCATGTCATTTGCACGTATGTACCAGGAGACGGTGCTGAATTGGGGCTCGGTGGCGGAATTTGCGTACGGTGGGTTCAACAAGGAGATGGCTGGGGGGCGGATTGTGGAGTGGGTGGGTAGGATAGATGGGAAACTGTGTGGTATGTATGAGAGAGCGAGGGGTGCGGATGAGATAAGGGTGGTTATGGAAGAAGGGATGAGGAAGGCGTTGGAAGGGATTGAATGGGAGGACGAAGAAGAACAGGGGGACGAAGAGATGTTAATGGATACGTAAATAGGATCTTTATTAATCAGGAAGACCACAAGAACAAGGACATGTGGGATCATCTCAGATAAGTACTCAATGGCTATATTCTCAACATTTTCTTTTCTACGCTTCCCCCAATTTAAGCTCTCTAAATGCCACCTCCTCAGGCAACCTAAAACTCGCGCAAAACATCCTCTTCTTAGGCGCCACATCGCGTACATCATGCACATACACATCCTCCATATCCGGCGTGATTTCGTACTCAATCTGTCTACTTATCTCTTCGCAGATACCCTTGATTTCCGCTACATTGTCGTCGCTCTTTGTGGAGAAGCAATGGACGTGGATCATGGGTAGCTTCTGCTCCGTGTGGGGAACTAGCATTTTCTTGATGTCGGCGGCAGGTAAACCGGGGATGTTGGCGTAGAGGCCGATGAAGGAAGGGAGGAAAGTGATGGCGGATGCAGGCAAGTTCATGACGTAGTGGGCGAAGAAACGGGGCTGGACGAGCGTCTTGATGGGCTCGGGTTGCTTGTTTTCCTGGGGGTTACTGCGGGAGAATTTGGTTTTTGGGTAGATGGGGACAGTGTGCCGGGAGTCTTGGACGAGGAGGTGGGCAGATGCTTGACGGATGAAGGCGCCACCGTCGGTGTTGAAGGGTCGGACAAAGTCGCCGACTTTGTTGATTTTGATGTTGTTTACGAGCGAGTTGTACGACTCGGGGTTGAGGTCGTTGGCCCAGACGAAGCACTTTTTCTTGCCAGAGGGGATGGCAAATGGGCCTACGCCTGCCATGACATCGCATACGGCCTCGCCTTCCTTAAAGAGGTTGCAGAGGCGCTCATGCTCGGTGTGCAGACGTGTGTTCCAGTAGACTTTGGCAAAGTCAAACTTGAAGGTGCAGCCCTGCTCACGGAGCTCGACGTTCATGTCGTCAGGTCCGTACAGGACCTCGTATTGGAATGTGCGAAATGCATTCTCTGTGCCCACATTGTCCAGTTTGTTGATGACGGTCTTGACCATGGGGTTCTTGTCGGCAAGAACTGCGGCAATGAGGTACTTGTATGGCCAGTATCGCTCTCGCAGGTTCAGGTGAGCGACATGGCCGGCGAGGGCAAAGCCCTGGGGGATTTCGTCGTCGTGTTTGGACTCTGGTGGGGGGATGATGGCGCCCGTTATCTCCGAGTAAGTGAAGTAGTCGTAATCGAGGTGCAGCTGGTAGGGTATCACGCCCAATGTACCGTCCTGCTCGAGATCGCGCAGCTTAGGGGACCATGTGGTTCGATCTGCCTGGCTTCAGACTCAGCACCTGGATGTACCTGCGACTTGCGCATGTCGGCTGACTCACCAGTGTGGACGACTTCGGGTCGCAGGAGCAGACACTTGACGCCCTGCTGCGCTTTGTCCGCATCAGGATCTGCCCTGATTGGGTCGACGCGATTGTTCGGCAGAGTATCCTTGGCGGCGGTGAGTTCCTTGCGGCACCGCGAAATGTCCTTGGGGTTGAAGATGCGGGCGGCCGAGGTGGGGATGGTTTTTTGGAAGAAACTGCGGTCGAGCACCTTCATGGCGCGGTTCACGGGGGGCGCGAACATTTCGTCAGTCGCCTCTGGGAGGGACATTGAAGCGTGCGACGGGGGCGTAGTGGCAGTGGCGGGGGTGGTGTGGTGGTGGTGAGGGTGAAAGTAAATGTGGTGGTGGGATTATTTTGTGGAATGACGCAGCGTCAGGGTCCCCCGTCGGGCCCAGGTACCGAGCATGGCCCGTCAGATGCCCCTCGACATGTAGATGCGAGCCAGATGATGTACCTGCAGCAATCTTCAGCCGCATCCTCGCAGCACAGCACCTCGCCAGCTCTACTGCGCCTATTTCTTTACACGTGCCAATTATTGCAAAAGGGTGCTGTGGCCTGCTGAGTGGCCAGAAGCTCGCCGGGGCGGGAATGCAGGGTGCAAGGATCGCGTAATCCTAAGAAGTTGCTTGCTTGTCCCTGGACCGCGATTTCAACTCCCATAACAACAACACCCTATGTCTGTGGCTTCAACCACCTCCTTACCCGAAAAACAACATCCTCGCCCACACACACACCTCCGACTGCCCCAGTCGCCGCCCATGAAGTCTCACAGTCTCCGCCTCTGACCGCTGCTGCTGCAACCTACCTCCGTCGTTGCCCTCTCCTTTCTCCCTAGTATATATACCCCGGATTTCCGCCTTCTAGCCCGCCCACTGCACGCCCGCCCACTATGGCGTCCGGAGGAGGCGGCAACATCAAGGTCGTGGTGCGATGTCGACCCTTCAACGGGCGAGGTAAGCATTCCATAGACGCTCCTGTGCCCTGTGTTGCTGTGGCTAACTGCGAGCAGAAAAGGCGCGCAATGCACAATGTATCGTGCAGATGAAGGGTGACCAGACCATTCTTTCCCCGCCAGCAAATACCGACGTCAAGGGAAAGGCCGCCAAAGCCGCTGCCGAGGGCGTAAAGACCTTCGCCTTCGACCGCTCCTACTGGTCCTTCGACCGCGATGCCCCAAATTATGCTGGCCAGGACAACCTCCACGAAGACCTCGGCAAGCCGCTACTTGACAATGCCTTTCAGGGCTACAACAACTGTATTTTCGCATATGGTCAGACAGGTTCCGGAAAGTCGTACTCTATGATGGGTTATGGCGCAGAATACGGAATCATTCCCAAGATTTGCCAGGACATGTTTGAGCGAATAAAAGGCATGCAGCAAGACAAGAACTCGACCTGCACCGTCGAGGTCTCATATCTCGAAATCTACAACGAGCGCGTACGCGATCTGCTTAATCCCTCAAACAAGGGCAACCTGCGAGTCCGAGAGCATCCGTCTACTGGTCCCTATGTCGAAGACCTGGCCAAGCTGGTGGTTCAGTCCTTCTCGGAGATTGAGAACTTGATGGACGAAGGAAACAAGGCTCGTACAGTTGCGGCGACCAACATGAACGAGACATCCTCGCGATCGCACGCCGTATTCACCCTTACCCTTACCCAGAAACGCCACGATGTCGAGACGAGCATGAGCGGAGAAAGAGTTGCAAAGATTAGTTTGGTAGACTTGGCAGGATCAGAAAGAGCGCAATCCACCGGCGCAACTGGTGCGCGATTGAAAGAGGGTGCGGAAATCAATCGATCTCTGTCTACACTGGGTCGCGTGATCGCGGCGCTTGCAGACCAGTCGTCTGGGAAAAAGAAAGCACAAGTTCCGTACCGAGATTCCATCCTGACGTGGCTGTTGAAAGATTCGTTAGGAGGAAACAGCATGACTGCTATGATTGCTGCAATTTCTCCCGCAGATATCAACTTTGAGGAAACACTCTCGACCCTCCGATACGCCGACTCCGCCAAGCGCATCAAGAACCATGCCGTCGTAAACGAAGACCCCAACGCGCGCATGATCAGAGAACTCAAGGAAGAGCTTTCCAAACTGCGCTCCCAATTAGGCGGAGGTGGTGGAGGCGGTGGCGGAGCGGCAGGCTCGAATGGCATCGTGGAAGAACAGTACCCACCAGACACACCGCTAGAAAAGCAAATGGTTTCCATCACACAGGCTGACGGCTCGACCAAAAAGGTCTCCAAGGCCGAGATTGCGGAACAGTTGACACAATCGGAGAAGCTGTACACAGAACTGAATCAAACCTGGGAAGAGAAGCTGCAAAAGACGGAAGAAATCCACAAGGAAAGAGAAGCTGCACTGGAAGAGCTTGGTATCAGCATCGAAAAGGGCTTCGTGGGTCTGTCAACGCCCAAGAACATGCCGCATTTGGTAAACTTGAGCGACGATCCGCTCTTGACCGAATGTCTCGTCTACAATTTGAAGCCAGGTACTACAACCGTAGGAAACTCTGATGTCGATGGTCAGACTGCACAGATACGCTTGAACGGTTCGCAAATTCTCGCAGAACACTGCAACTTTGAGAATGTGGATGGCAAGGTGACAGTGATTCCCCAAGAGGGTGCAAGCGTCATGGTCAATGGTGTTCGTATTGATAAGCCACGGCTCCTCAAGAGCGGTCACCGCATCATCCTCGGCGATTTTCACATCTTCCGGTTCAACAACCCACAAGAAGCGCGAGCTGAGCGCGCCGAAGTAGGGACAAGTCTCCTCCGACAGACTGTCACCGCTGGCCAGCTCGGCAGCTCTCCTTCACCCGCTCCAAGACCTGGCCACGATAGGTCATACAGCTCAATCAGTGTAGCGAATAGCGACTTCGACCCTGATAGTCCAAGAGCAGGATCGCCTGCGCTCTGGCAACGAGGGCGAGAGTCTGAGTTTTCCTATGCGCGAAGAGAAGCTCTTACTGCCTGGTTAGGGCCAGACAAACGCATTGAGAATCTACCGGACGAAGACTTTGAAGCACTCTACGAAGATCTCAGCAGACTGCGCGAGACGCGCAAAGCACGGCCGGAAAGCCGGATGATTAGTGATGAGGGTGATACAGAGTCCATGTCTTCATATCCGGTCAGGGAGAAGTATGCTTCTGGTGGCACTCTAGACAATTTCTCCCTTGATACTGCACTGACCATGCCTTCTACTCCACACCAAGAGGGTAGCGAGAAGATGCAAGAAATACGAGAGGATATGCAGAACAAGATAGATCAGTCAAGAGATGAATTCCAAGCCAGGCTGAAAGCTGACGAGGACGCCAAGGTGGAGTTGCAAGAGCTGCGAGCTGCCAAAGAGGCAATGCAGAGGCAAATGAAAGCGCAAAAAGAGGCATTTCAAAGACATTTGAAAGAGCTTGGACACGACATTCCGCTTGAGATAGATGAGGACCTGGAGATCGAATCGGCAAACGCACCAAAAGAACAAGATGCCCAAGACGAACGGCAGCTCGAACTGATACGCTCTGTCCTCAAACAGTGGCGGCGACGGAAATACGTCACCATGGCAGAGACTCTGCTACAAAATGCTGCGATTCTCAAAGAAGCTCAAGTCATGAGCCAGCAAATGGACAAGCGAGTCGTATTCCAGTTTTGCATTGTCGATGTTGGCCACACAGTCCCTTCGTCCTACGACTTGGTAAACATGGGCATTCCAGGAGAAGATGACGAATACCTCGACAGCCAGTCCAAACCTTGCGTTGGCGTACGCGTCATTGACTTCAAGAATGAGGTCGTTCACCTATGGTCATTACAGAAGCTCCGCGATCGTGTACGGCGGATGCACCAAGTGCATCAGTACATGAACCGCCCAGAGTACTTTCAACACTTCAACCCGGAATCGCCTTTCTCCGACCCTTGCATGCCCGAGTTTACACGGATTGGCGATGTCGATGTCCCACTTGCAGCTGTGTTTGAGTCGAGAGTTCGAGACTTCAGCCTCGATGTGATATCGCCATACACCTCGAACCCCATTGGCATCATCCGCTTATCGTTAGAACCTTCATCCGCCGAGGCACCTTCAACCACACTCAAGTTCAATGTTGGCATGCATGAAATGATTGGGTTTTCAGAGCGAGAGGGAACAAAGGTGCACGCTGTGCTCTTCGTACCCGGCATCTCGGATGAAAGTGGCGCGACCACTACGACCTGGATTACCGATTTTAACGAAAGCCCTGTTCGCTTTGAAAGTGTGCATAGCATGAGCCTTCCTTATCCAAGTCCACGCGACACCTTCCTCCGCATTTCTATCTTTGCCAAAGTCACCGACATCCACCTCGACATGCTGCTTAGCTGGGATGACATGCGCGACTCGGCCGAGAAGCCAAAGCAGAAGCGTCGCAATGCACGTCTGCCAGAATCAGAGTTCTACACAGAAGACACGCACGACATTTTCGCCCGCATCCAGGTTCAAGAGATCACAGACGACGGTACCTACCAACCGGTTGAGGTCACACAGAGCAGCGTTATGGACCAAGGTGTTTACCAGCTCCACCAGGGCCTCGCCCGTCGTATTGTCGTGAACCTTACCCATACTTCGGGTGAGACCATACAGTGGGAAGGCGTCAAATCTCTGCGTATGGGTCATATCCGGATGGTCGATGCAGCAGGCAATTGCCCTAATTATGGCTCACCGGTCAAGGAAGTCCCAGTAGATCTTATTTCGCCACCCACTGTCCGAAACAACGCAGATGGCACAACAAACGTCAAATTCGTTGGGCGATGGGATAGCACTGCACACGCCTCGCAGATCCTCGACCGCGCGACAAAGGATAATTTCCGCGTTCGGGCCACTCTTCTCTTCGACGTCATGTCCTCGAAGCTTATTGAGCCAATGACCTTTTCATTTGACCTCTTCGTGCAGATCCGTGGTCGATCATACATGCGTCCAACCTCGCTCTTTTCCCTGACCAACATCTGGAACCCGGTCAAGATTGTTCACTCAACAGTCGGGATCTTCAGTGTGGCGATACGTCCAACATCTGTAAAGCGCGCAACAGATCTCTGGCGCATGAACACAAAGGACGACTACATCAAAGGCGAAGAGCAGCTCGCAGGCTGGACTCCCCGCGGTGTTTCGTTAGTACGAGATTTTATCAACGTTGAGAAGCGCCGCCGCCGTGTTGCTGAGATAGAAACGGCCCGTTCCGTTCTCTCCTCCAAGGCCCTCAGCATACCCACGTCAGCATTGGCATCTTCAAAAGACAAGCCACTAGACGATGCCCAGAAAGCACTCCTGCAACGCATCATCTCTCTGTGGAAGACTAAAAAGGCCCCGGCGGAGATCATTCTTAATTCGACAAACCTAGAGCCACCTACAAACGGCGCTGCTTTCGCACCACGTTCTTCTTCCCCTTCGCCAAGTCCAACGCCTAGCCTGACGGCGACGGTACGCTTCATACCCAAGAACCCAAACCTTATGAAGGCATCGTATCTTCTCACACCAGATCCGACCAACACGCGCTGGACTCGGCGATATGTGGAACTGCGAAAACCGTATCTGCATATCTACTCCACAGATGGTGACGAGATCAACGCCATCAACATTAGCACTGCGCGCATCGACCATTCTCCCCAGATTGCAAAGTTACTCGGCGGAGTGCAGAATCAACACAGCAACAGTGCAAATGGAAGTGGTGGTGCGGGAGTGTACAAGGACGTCGTGTTTGCTGTTTTCGCACGATCAAATACGTACATATTCCGGGCAAGAAGTGAGCGGGAAAAGATAGAGTGGATTTTGAGATTAGACCAGAGTTATTTCAGTAGTGGGGAAGGTAGTGAGGAGAGTGCTTAATGACTAGAGGGCTGTAGGGGGATGTAAAGGGGACCTCTAGTGCGCGAACTAACGTCTATTTCTTGAGCCTGATTTTGAAACAGCTAGTAATTTTTGGCTGTAAGATAGGATACTATTTTCCTAACCTCTTCGGGCGTTACCTTTATATAGGCTTTTTTGGGATACCCAGAGCACAGTTGCTCATTTGGCGCGATCGCTGCAGTAGAGATCGAATTAACCTTTATCGCTAAATGTACTAGTACGCTTGCGCGTGTATCGCGCGGTCCATGTGTCGTTCCTGAACTGAAATGACATTGACGAATTAAAAGCATTGGCAACAAGAACCATGTCCACTTGGGGATGCTACTCATGGTAAGGTCGCCCGACAAACCCTTCGCCGACGCACTGCCGAGGCTAAACAATGAATCTATGGAGCTTACTCGTACAACACCTCAACTTAATATTCAAACTCAATAGCTAGGTAGACCTACTATATGCTTTCACAATCAATCTAAGAAACTAATTGGAAGAGGAACAGATCGTGATCTACAATGGCAGAGGCAGGAAAAGAGAAGACGCGACATGAGTTGGACAATGAGAAGCTTGGACACTACCTCCAACAAGAGATACCTGGAACCAAGCTACCAGTGACATCAACAAAGATTGGCTATGGGCAAAGTAACCCTACATACTATGTTGATGATGCCGCCAAGAACCGGTACATCTTGAGGAAGAAACCCAGTGGAGCCATCATCTCACCCGTTGCACACCGCGTTGACCGCGAATACAACGTGATCAAAGCTCTGGGTACAGTCGATGGCTTCCCGGTACCAAAAGTATACTGCCTATGCATGGATCCCACCATAATCGGAACCGAATTCTACGTACGTCATCACATAGCAAACCCACCTTACACCACAACCCACTAACATGCCCCAATAGATAATGGAATACGTTCAAGGCCGCATATTCACCGACGAAGCCCTCTCAGCTCTCCCCAAGCAAGACCGGCGCGCAGCCTGGAAATCCGTAGTCTCCACCTTAGCCTGGCTCCATTCCATCCCCCCCTCCTCCATCGGCCTCTCATCCTTTGGCAAAACAGCAGACTTCTACGCCCGCCACTGCACCACCTTCTCGCGCATCGAAGCCCAGCAAGCCGCCGTTCGCGACGTCACCACCGGCGCACCGCTCGGCCGCGCCCACCCGGATTTCGACGAGATAGTAGACTACATCCGGCGCCATGCACCCACCGGCCACAGCAGCATCGTCCACGGCGACTACAAGTTCGATAATATCATTCTGCATCCTACGGAGCCCCGCGTGATTTCTATTCTAGATTGGGAGTTGAGTACCATTGGGCATCCGCTGCTCGATATTGTGTACCTTGTTAATCCGTATTGGAATCGCGCGAGTAAGGTTCAACCGGCTCCTGGGACGAAGGGGGAGGGGCTGAGGGTTTATGATGAGGAGAATCTGGGCGAGAGCGGTATGCCGAGTATGGAGGAGGTGTTGAATGTGTATATGGAGAGGGCGGGGTGGGATCCGAGGGGGGAGGGGTGGGAGGTTGCGAAGGTTTTTCATTTGATGAGGGTGAGTGTTTTTTTTTGCATGTCTTTCACTGTCGACTTTGTTGCGGTCGTGTCTGCCTTTTTTTTTTGAGGGGAAGAAGATGGTCAACGTTACGAGTTCTCTTGAGGTGTCAGGTTTAAGCTTATGAGAACAAGTCTTGCTAACACAGTGATAGGGAAGCGTGATAAGCCATGGTATTCAAGCCCGTACTATCAGCGGCCAGGCGAGCAGCGAGTTCTCGTACGTGTACTTTAAGAATACCAAGCGTGGACTTGATGAAGCGATTCGCATGGTTCGCGAGATGAAGGCGAAGGAAGATGTAAAAAGCAGTTTGTAGAAAGACAAAGGGGGAAATGCAAAGAAACAACAAGTACATAATGAGGTTCTCTTTCTGATTCTGTAATGTTTTTCACAATATCAGCTGTGTATAGCTAAAATGTGCGCTGTTCTATGTCACTGTTCTCACCCTCTTACCTGCCCTTTCATTCACTATCTCCCTCCCCCCCCCTCTTCCGCCCTCGCCTTTCCACCTTCCCCACGGGTAAGCACACTCCTCCCCGTGTTACATCATGCAGCACGCACCACGCATGCAACCCTCCTCTCCTCCTTGCGACCCTCCCCACCCTCTTCCTCGCCATCCCTTCCTCGGGCTCAACGGATACATGCTCTCCGCGCCCGGACGACATCACCCCGAACTCACCTTCCTCTGTCTTCCCCGTCTTCCGCCCCTCTCCACTCCACCATCCCTAAACTCCTCCTTCTCCATCCCACCCCAATCATTCCACTCGCCTCGAGCACAAACCCCCTTTGCCCCCCCCCACCTGCCACTTCGCACTCCATTCCCCTTCCCCCCCCCCTCTAACATCCGCACAATGCACCGCATAACGGTGCAACCCACCCCCAAAACCCACATTCCCAATCGCACCCTCATCCCCCGTAAAGCGGCTAACCCCTCCACTGCCGGTCCATCATCACCCTCCCTCCCCCTCCTCAATTCCAAAAAAATCCTACCCCCGAAAATCCTACCTACAAATGACAAAAACCCACACCAATCCAGACCCTCCACACTCAAGACAAATCCTTTTCTCGTCACCCAACCAGTCCAAGCCAAACCTTTCTGTCAAACTCCGCCTCGGCCAAACAAAAAGCCAAGCCCTTTCCCCCCCTACCCCTTACCACACTTACCCCTACCTATAACCCCGCCGTCCTAAAACAAAAGAAAGAAGAAGGCCAAGAACATGAAATCAAGCAAAATTGCAAATCCCATACCCCCCCTTGTCCACCGTAAGTCTAAAAAAAAAGCTTTCGGTGACATTGCCAGTTTTGCTTGAACAATCCAAGAATCTAGAAGAGAAAAAAAGCGCCAGCCGAGCCCGTGTTGTCGATCACACACGGGTTTGTGACTTTGATCTTAAAACGCTTACGCACGGATGCCGTGCAACGCTTACCTTCTTTTTTTTTATTACACTTGATCCCTTTTGTACATGGTAAGTACTACGTCAAGTGTCGCAGCCGCAGCTGCATTTGCATGTGATTGTTTTGCTGTATCGATTGTAGGGTGACAAACGGGGGTGTGTGTGCAAGTGTGATGGGTGAGTTGGGGGGGGGTGGGGGGGTTGCAAGTAGTATTTGCAATTTTTTTTGTTTTATTCCTATATTCCTATTTCGAGGTGTTTTTTGCGACGATAGGGTTGGCAGCGTTGTAGAATAGTGTAAGGTGAGGATAGATGGGATGGATAGGTAAGCGCCCTAGTACCGCCGGACGTTACGTGCCCCGTTAGGCTTTTTGCCAAGCCTTCTTTCTTAGGCCAGTTTTGCCGCGTGTCGAGGAATAGTGGAGAATACAAAGATAGGGTAAAGTGTGTAAAGCTGTAGGGCGAGGTGTAGCGCAGGGTGAGGGGGGCGACTCATTGTGTGTTTGTGATAAGTGGGGGGGCGAGGAGGTGTGTGGGAGAGGATTCGGTGGGGTTCGGAGGGTTCGTGGGGCAATTGGAGGGGGGGCAACTGTATCGGGATTTCTTGTCTCGAGATTTGTTTCGCACGTGTGTTGCGAACTTTGTAAGAGGGTTGGATTTTTCCGGTTGGGAGGTAAAGGGGGAAACAGATGATGTGTAAATCAAAGTCGTACGAGAAAGTGCTTGGGCTGAGAGCTTGGAATGGCTTGTCGAGTCTTGTTGCCTTGTTTCCTAAGGAAGGCGGCGAGGAAGGCGGCTAGAAGCGCACAAAAGATGGGACAAAACGGAACGTTTTTAAGATCGAAGGGAGATTCTAAGTAGATGGAAAGAGTGTTTTTACAAGATGAAGAGAAAACGGGAAACGGAGAGATAATAACAAAAAAACATGTGTGTATGGGAAGAGGCAACGAAATCGCGCGTATGCATTTTGAGTGTTTTTTTTGTCTTTCTTTTTTCTTTCTTTCGAAGGAAAAAAAATTGTAAGGGATGTTGGCTAAATCTAAATCATTTCCATTCCCCATAAGGACGACGACGAACAACCGTACGTCGGGATTCCCGCTCATGTTGAACCTTTTGTGGGATAACCCTCGCCCTTCGTCCATTTCGTTCGCGCGCCAAAGCCAACCCTAACAAACCGGTTCTGATCTGCCTCCCCCACCCCAAACCCACTCAACTTTGGCAAAGAGTTGCCGTTGTATATGAGAGCCGCGGAGAGAGAGAGAGAACCAGGAAAGAGAAAATGAAAATAAAAAAAACACCGGAGGGAATTTGAAGTGTCCAATTTCGCTGCCGTCTCCCCAAATTTTTTAGGATTTCTTGTGACGCCGCGCTATGCAATTGAAAGCAAGACATAAAAGACAAACAGAAGAACAACACAAGGCAAAAGAAGCCGGTGAAAGACAGGAGAAGATGGGGGAGAGAGGATGGGTTTGACAACGAAGTATTGTTTGTCTGATTACAAGAGGTTGTTTTTGCACCAAAAGAATGCGGTCTATAACACCGAAAGATACGCCCACCCAGTCCCGCAAACAAAACGGGGTAGAAGATCTAACAAAAGCTTCGAGACCTGCTGGCGGCTTTAAGAAAAAATGGGAGATGAACAAGGAAAAAGAGAGAGGAAAAGGAGATGGGGAGGCAGAGTGATAGAGAGAGAGAGATGAAATAGCAACCAACAAGACTGATCGGGGGTATAAAGAGCGTGACTGCTTTTGATCTCACAGAGGAAAAAATGATGTGTCAAAGTACAGCGGGTGAAACGAAGAAAGGATATGACAATGCGCCCAACACAAAAAGAAAACGAGGAGCTAGTGCAGACCTAGTGGTCGGCAATGTCCTCGTCCATGCCTGGGTAGATGATATCTGCCACGTAGATGGCTTGGATGTGCTTGAAGAGGACAAAGGCCCACATGGTGATGACGGCAATGGACAAACCATTGCCGACATACAGCACCGTTTCATCTCTTAGCTGGTTGCCAATTGAGATGGTGGCAATGACGAAACCGGTGTTGGGGAAAACCATGGCCCACCATCCAAGATGGAAGTAGACGGCCCATGAGTTGATGACCTGAGAGTACTTATTAGAAACAGTGCGAGTGTAGAGATATGCATAGAGAACTTACGGCAACGAGAGTAATCATGAAGAACCACATGGCAAGGACCCAGAGGAAGAGCGCAACAACAAGCGCAAGAGTCCTGAGGAGCTTGGCGTCGATGAGGCCATCACCCTGGAGGTCAAAGTCGTCGGGGAGCGCATTGGCCATACCAATGAGAGCCAAGCACGTGAAAGAAGGCGGGCCGACTGCGATAAACATGGCACCTCTGTGTTCACGATCGGGGTATCCGACCTGCATGAGACGACCAATGTAATGCGCATACATGAGAATGGCAACTGTGAAACCCAGACCTTGGCATCCCAAGCCGGCGACCAGAATCGGCATTCTGGCAGACACTGGTTGTTCCTTTGCAATGACCGATGCGATGGTACCAGCAAGCATAATGGGGAAGATGGGCAGGAGCCACGAAGGCATGAAACTGTTGAGCTTGTAGGTGTGGCTGCAGAAGAGGAACGAGTACTGGAAGGAGGCCAGGCAGAAGGTGATGAAGGTGTACGACCAGAATGCGACTGCCATTGTGGTAACAGCCCACGAGCGGTTGGGATGATTGACGTCGTAGGACTCGATGACGTATTTCTGGGTTCCGGTGATGATGGTTGCGATGGACAGGAAGAAGGGGCCGAGGAAGAGACCTTCACGTTCGTGAGAAATGGAGGCCTTGAAAGAGCCCGCGTACTTGGTGAAGCGGAGAACCATGGTCATGGTGACACCGGTGAACAGGAGAAGGTTGAGGATGTAGAAGATGGCACCAATGGTCTTGATGCCGGGGAAAGGATGCGGTTGGATGGCGATAAGCGTACCAAGACCACCAGTAGCCATGGTAAGAGTGTAGTTGGCCCATGTGTAGTGCGCCAGCCTTTGACCGGGAGTGAGGTAAGGCTGGTTTGGGTCCTTCTTTCCAGGAATCTTGGTGTGCTTGTCCCATTCTCCGTGACCATGTCCATCGCCGTGCTTGAGCTTCTCGAGGTCAATGGTATCCATTTGAGGCGCGGGTTCAGGAGCTGGATCCCGAAAGGGGTTTTCTGTCGGTCGGTGCAGCTCTTTTACGTCAACAGGGTAGCCATTAGCGTCCACTTGGGCGGGAAAGTATGCATTGTTGGATGCATAAAGGGGTGCGGGTGTTTGGACCCATGTGTTAGAGCGACTTGTCTCGCCAGAAGGAAGGAAACCTTGGTTCTGGGGAGGGGCAAGAGGGGGAGGAGATGAGTAGTGGTATGGGTTTGGAGGGGGTTGCTGTGGGGGTTGTTGATACTGAAGCACCTGTTGTGGTTGTGGTGCTTGTTGCTGTGCCTGTGGTTGTTGTAGCTGAGGAGGAGGAGACTGCATTCCTTGCTGAGGGCTTGGAAACTGAGAGTAGTTGTTCACGTTCTGGCTGTTCTGAGGAGAGTGTTGAGCTGATCGAGGCGCAGGCGGCATGCCATACTGCCCTTGGTTTGGTGGTGTTTGCATCCTAGGACCGGTGGGAAGGCCGTATGGGTTTGACTGACGGACTTGGGCGGGATATTGGGGTTGTTGTTGTGGTTGAGGTGATTGTTGTTGTTGCTGTGGTGGGTTTGATGTGAGGGGATTGGATGTGAGAGGATACTGGTCGTTGTTGTAGGTATCCTTTTCGCCAAAGGATAGGCCTTCTGGCTGGTAGCGGCTTTCCATTGCTGTAGTGAGTGAGTGTAGATGTGGTGACCTGCACCGTGGAAGACAGGCAAACGGAAAAAGTCAGCGATAGTGGTGTGAGAGGCAAGGAAAACGAAACGTGTTGTAGCAAGAAGGAGTGGTAAGTAATAAGACGGCCCGTAGGAGTAGGCAGTGCTAGGGACTATAGCAATGTAGGAGCCAGGGCCGGACAAGCTCAACATAGGCTGGATGCTTCTACTATTCGGTCCTGTTTCGAACCACGCGCCGTCCGGGCACTAAAAGCAGCCGGCAGCTAGTCAAAGTGCCCCGAGTCGCCATGGTAGGATTTCAGACATCCTTGGCGTGGGTAGAGTGTTGCGTACGCCCTCCCTGGCATCCCTACTGACACTGGGCCGCTATCAAAGCACGTTCCTCGAGATAACGATCTGAGGTTGCCTTCGCTTCATAATGTGCCAGAAACGGAAACTCCGCCCTGATAGTGCCCGACACGCCAAGATGTTTGAGCTCACAATTGTGAATTGGAGGTCAAGGGCAAGCGCTTGTTGAGGTCGATTGACATCCACTGTGGCTAAGGTACTTACGCATTCCGAGACGTCACGGTCTGAGAAGGACAAATCTTTCTAGGCATGTCATTGCTGTACGGCGGTTCCACCAGTGACGACATGTTGGGAATTGCTTTTGGCGATAGGGTTGTCTCACCCAAATGATATCCTCACGTGCAGGTAGTAAGTAGATGATGGACAGCGCCCGAACGGCCAGCCTGGAAGCAAGAACAGGACCGATAGAATGCGGCCGTGTGGAATAGCGTCCGCGGTGCTACGAGTGTCCCGCCAGCATCAGTGGGGACCCCTATCAAAGGCAGGACGGACAGTGTCCGATTTGGATCACTGTGAGCAGCGGCGACGGCGGCGGTGACGGCGGGCGAATGGGCTCCGTGATGGCCAAGGCGCAGACCCTACCAGGCGGGACCTTGGCAGCAAGAGATTGAGATGCGGCTCAAGTTGTATAGCGACGGCGATTCGCGGGCAAAATAGGGGGGCTTGAAACGGGCGACGAAACGCGTAAAGCGGACCTTACTGTGTCGTCTTTGATGCCAAGGTTCACGCGCCAAACACAGGCCCACTGCTTTCACGCCCGACGCAGCCACTTCCGCGTCTTACAGGATAAGGTTCAGGAAACCTTGGCTTTGGATGCTTGCGTATGCACAACACCGTTGGCTGGCGATCGCCGCCAGGGAAACTTGACGTCGTCTCAAAAGTGCCAGAAAGACGCATCCATGGTCCACTTTCGGGTTTGATCTTGGTTCACATCCAGCCATGTCTTTGGTAGTACGTCGCCTACTTCGGTCCTCGCCCTACAGACTACAAGCGACAAGTGCAGCGGGTCCATCCCCCCCCCTCCCCTATGCATGTTCCATACGCCTGTCTATACCTGTAAATTGCGATGGGCGAGCGCGTAGCGTCAATGGGGGGCGGCTAGTCCTACTCGCAGTAAGGTTTATGCTATTGACCTGTGTATCCGCTTCGTCGATGATCAAAAATGGACCGTAGATCGCCGTCGCCTTTGCGCGTCATGGCTGTTCCCGGAAGAATGGAGGCAGATGTGCTCTCTGCGCTGCGCTGCGCTCTGCTTTGCTCGGCAGTGGGTCTCTTTGAGGCGATGAGCGTGGGCAGTGCAGTCGATGGCATTCGCGGCCAAGAGGTAAATTATTACTACTACTACTACTTCGGACCGTGACAAGTCATGGCCACGCTGTCGCTCATCAATTCGACCCAGCGTATGGGCACGCAATACGAAGAATCCATTTAACTTACCAGTCAATAACAGGCCGTCACACCTGCGAACAGGCGACCCAAAGGGTTTATGGGCAGCAGCGGCATCATCCCTGGACGGTGATCAACATGAGGCTGACAGGCTAGCAGACAACGGGCTGTTCCGTGCCCTTGGCGACAGAGTTCCTTGGGCGCCCTTCCACATGGCAACCTTGCTGGTGGCCATACGTAGCGCAGCACTGCCCAGCCACCAACAAGTCAGTGTTGTCGCTAGCTACGCTACAATAAATAAAAAAAATCTACATATGCAACCCGCCGAGGTCTTGTCTTGTCGTGCACAAAGCCTTTCTGAACCCGATGGTCGCGCCCAACTCCGCCATGCTCTCTCTTCTCGTACCGTCATTTGTCTAGTGTTTCACTGGGCCCTACCCTCCTTAGCCTTTGTTTGCGCAACCGGCCATGAGGGTAGACCCTAGCCGCCAGGGTAGATTAATAAGGTCTGCTCGGTCATTCATTACATAACATGCGGACTAACTCGAACCTTTACCCTCCGGCATACCCTAGCAAATGCATCATATAGAGCCTCTATGTCTCAAACGCGTTCACCATGTAACTTTTCCACGGCTAATCTCCTAGAACCATAGCCAACTCACATAAGAAGAGCCTAGAAAGTCGCACAGCCTAGTGGAGTCATGCAAATACAGTAGCCATGTCCGAATTTATTGACATTGAACACAAAAAAAAACCTCACCCTCTATACGACTCGGAGAACCCAATGCCTGCTAATTCCTTCTAACCAATCTCAATATTCTACATCTTACTCGCCTCGCGAAGTACCTGCTTGGTCAGCATCTCGCCCGGTTTCTTTTGCTCACTCAGCCGGCCCATTTTCAAAAGGTTTGCTATCATTTCTTCGTCTCCATGATGACTGTTATGCTCGAATTCGGGCTCTTCACCATACGCGACACGTGCTGCATCGACTAGGATCCTAGCTGTCATTCCAAATATCCTGAACGTGCTCAGACTGTCAATTGCTGTAGGCGCAGGTCGAGCATCCCCCCCAGAAGGTTCCATGTTGTCGGCCAAAGGTTCTGCGGATTGCGACGGCTTGCGCAACACTGAGGGCGAATGCGGAATTCTTGGCATATAGAAGTTATGCATCCTCCAGCGTGATTCGTGCCAGTCTGTCCAAGCACCCCTATACCACTTCTCTGGCCTACCGTCTTTTTGCACGGGCGCTGGGCCGTTGCCCTCCCATTCTTTTCGCAGGAAATTATGAAATGGTGCAGTAAAAACGGCGGCTACTTCCTTGGGATCGAGGCGAGGTATGAGCGTCTCTTCCACAGAGGCATTGCTAACCTCAGAAGAAGCAGGGTTGATCGACGACCCACTGTCCGGGCCAAGAAAAGCAACGCAAGGTCGCACTCCAAGTTCCGTCTTCGCCAAATTGGTAGGCAGCTCGCAGAGATGCTCTAACTTGAAGCCCCGAAGTTTTGCTTCATCCAACGGAAGTCCAATCTCTTCGTAAGCCTCGCGGCGGGCGACTTCCCAAGGTGATTCCTCCAGCGTATCTGATTTACCTTGGCAACGTCAGGGCATAGTCGTGATACAGATTAAGTGACGTACCGCCGGGCAGTGCAACTTGTCCCGAATAATTCCGAAGCTGCGCACTCCGCACCGTAAGCACCACCTTGAGCTCGCCATGGCTATCGGGGAAGAGCAGGATGAGTACCGCAGCGCGTCGGGTAAGGGGACAGTTGTGCCATTGCGTCGCCGGCGGTGTGTACTGGCGGAGACGACACAAGGCTTGCTACACGACGCATCAGTACCTGTAGTGGCTGGGCAATGGGGAGGGGAAATGTTGTAACGCGTCATGCAGCGGTACAACAAAGCGCAGACATACCGCTGATCTCTGGGAAAGCGCCATGCTTGCCATCACCTTGCGTTGAGCAAGCCATGTTGTTGGTCTCATGAGAGATGACCAGTGGTTGTAGCGTGCGCGAGACGTCAGTGGGGTTGATGTCATATGCCGAGGCTATCAATACCTAGGCGAAATGCAGGAACCTCATGGTAACCCGACAACGTCTAGCCGACCATAGTATTAAGTTTGGAACGGGCCCGTCAAAGACATTCAACTGCCATCATTGCACATCACCGGCACGCGGCGGGAGTAGTAGCATAACTTTTGAACAACTTTCATACAATTGAATCGCATCTCTATATGAAAGGAAACTCCCAATCGTTATCATCCGCATGCGTAGCCATGGAAGATTGCTGCAGATCCCCCCACGTATGCATACGTCGACAACTTGCAGCAGCTCCTCGAGGACATAGGAAAGTAACATGAAATTGCAGAAGAAGACCCATCCGTCAACTAAGCATCGTAAGTCTATCATATGCAGACATTCTTTTAGGGAAATCATTGCGCACATGAGAGACCAACGCCAAGATGCCGCGATGTAAGGACGGCTGCTCGTCCCACCCCGAACCACTTTTGAACCAGACCAAACAGAGAGCGCCACCTGGCCTTGCAGGCGTGCTCGAATTAGAAGACTACCGTCTCTACACCGTTACGCCACCTGGACCGCAGGAGGGGTAGGGAGAGACGGTAGGATGAATGCAGTATAGGAACAGCTTCTTAGATGAGGTCTGTGAGTACCGTTAGCAGCCGAACTTAAAAACATACTTGAGTTGGGCAGAAACTTACCAGCCACGTTCATGGGCATCTCCTCGATCTGTGTGCTGTAGAACTGCTCAATTTCGCGCATCATGCGGACATCGTCGGCAGTGACGAAGTTGATGGCAACACCCTTACGTCCGAAACGTCCACCACGACCGATGCGGTGGATGTAGTTCTCACGGTTGGCGGGAAGGTCGTAGTTGATGACAAGGGAGACCTGCTGGACATCGATACCACGGGCAAGAAGGTCAGTGGCAATGAGGACACGGGAAGATCCGGAACGGAACTCCTTCATGATGACATCACGCTGGGCCTGGTCCATGTCGCCGTGCATGGCAGAGACAGTGAAGTCACGGGCAGTGAGCTTGTCGGTGAGCCAGTCGACCTTTCTGCGGGTGTTGCAGAAGATGACAGCCTGGGTAATGGTGACGGTTTCGTACAAGTCGGACAGAGTGTCGAGCTTCCAGTCCTCCTTCTCGACAGCGATGTAGAACTGCTTAATACCTTCAAGGGTAAGCTCGTCCTTCTTGACGAGAATGCGGACGGGGTCGCGCATGAACTTGGTGGTGACCTCGAGGACGTCCTGGGGCATGGTGGCGGACAGAAGGACAACCTGGGTGGACTGGGGCAGAAGCTGGAAGATGTCGTAGATCTGCTCGGTGAAACCGCGAGACAACATCTCGTCGGCCTCGTCGAGGACGAACATCTTCATGTGGTCGGTCTTGAGAACGCGACGCTGGATCATGTCGTGGACACGGCCGGGAGTACCGACAACGACCTGAGGGCCATCCTGGAGGGCCTTCATGTCGTCGCGGACACTGGTACCACCAATGCAGGCGTGGCACTGGATTTCCATGAAGTCACCAATGGCAACAACAACCTTCTGGATCTGCTGAGCGAGCTCACGGGTGGGGGCGAGGATAAGAGCCTGGCAGGCCTTGACGCTGGAGTCGATCTTCTGGAGGGTGGAGATGGAGAAGGTAGCCGTCTTACCAGTACCGGACTGAGCCTGGGCGATGACATCGTTTCCTGGAGAGTGTGTCAGTTGCAAGTTTGGATTGTGGTGCGGGCGGTGTGAATTGTTTGTGGAGGGGCAAACTCACCCTTGATGACGGGCATGATGGCGCGCTGCTGGATAGCAGAGGGACGCTCGAAACCATAGGCGTAGACTCCACGGAGGAGCTCAGGCTTCAGGTTCATGTTGTCGAAGGAGTCGGTGACTTCATCGTAGTTGGACTCGATCTGGCCTGCGCGGGGTTGGTTAGCGTGCGCTCTAGGGTTTTGCAAGTGAGGCGGTTATCGCTATCGTCGTCGCTGTTGCTCTGCGGGGGAGGAGGGCGCATCTTCGCACAGCAGCGGCGGCGTCGAAACCTCTTGGGGAGAAGTAGAAAAAACTTACCCTCGGGCACATCCTCAAGACCTTTGTCAGCCATGATTGCGACTGGGGAAGAGCGACTACTGGTGCTGGACCGTAGTCGAAAAGTTGCTCGTGGCGGGGTTGAAGCGGGGGGATCCTCTGGATGCCGCCGCTGGAAAAGAGTGGTTGTTGTGGAAGAAAAGACTAGATACCAGATCCTCTGCGCGAGAATCAAGTGGGTATCTAGGAATGAAGGGTGTCTTTTGTGTTGTGGTGGATTTGGTGATGATGAGGGACAGAAGGTGGGTGGGCAGCCGACGTTATAAGCAGGAGCCACCTGAGATTTTTTTCCAGGTGCTAGCGCCAAAATCTCGCTAAGACCAGCCAAAATCCTCGTCGATGCTTGCAGACGTACGAATACACTGGGCCTAGTCGCCCGCAAAGGATTGTCTAGAGTACTATTATCCAAGGCCCGCCCCCAGGCCTGATCAATGACTCCTTCCTGATTCCCCGTGATTGCATCTGAACCTCGGTTTGCGCCCGTGAAGCCGTCTGCGCAGCGTTATACACCAAGCATCGTTCCACGCTTTTCTTCACAATGGCCCCCGGCATCCTAGACCCCCCTGGCATCGCGACTGCCGAATCACGGCCCTCGAAAAAGCTCAAGACGTGTGCAGTGGCAACAGCCGACACTGACGATGAGGATGTCGCCGTCGCCGCCACTGCAGTCCCCTCGCATCCCTTGGGCATCAAGCCGGCCGGCAACGCCTACACTGCCCGCGAGAACATCAAGTCAAACTGCGGCCTCTTTGCCAGCTTACCCGATGAGCTACTGAGCCACATCCTTGAGTCATTCGATGCTGATGTCCTGGTACGCCTGGGCAGTACCTGCCGTGCCCTCTATGCTTACACCAGACTGGACGAGTTGTGGAGAGCCTTATTCGTCAAGTAAGTATCAACCACGGGTCGACACATGCATGCTCTGTTTTCTTCGCCTCTTGTCATTTTCTCCATTACACCGCCACCATGGTTTCCATCAGATGATATGCAGGAAGGATTTGTTCCTTGTAGGCTGTCCGAGCACGTTGTCTGCGCACGCTGCACGACCTTTGTCTGCTATGACTGTCCTTGGTCGCCTTATTGCCATACTGCTGTAGCCTTCGGAATCACAAGCCCAGTGCGCGAGTAGCGGTATGACTCAACTCGTCAAGTCTCCAGCCGTGGACTGGGCATTTTGCCTGTTTCTTTGTCTATTCTCACATTTCCTCTACTCGGGATTGGATCGAGGTCGACCGTTGGCGGTAAGCGTCAACGATTACTGAATCCGACGGTCTGATTGGCTATCCCGTATGAGCTAGCGTGTTTCTTACTTCGAGCCACTTTCTTCTAGTCAAACACTGCCAATTATCCAGCGTATGCAATAGCTAATTTGCCAATAGTTCTCCGGCCGACGACTTCGAATGGCGCGGAACTTGGCGAGCGACATATCTCAAGATCCCTAAGGAGCATGTCACCTCCATTCCCTGCAAAAATCTCTTCTCAGACACTCTCTACCGCCCGTTCCAATGTGCACATACCCCTCTCAATCTCTATGCACTCAACATTCCAAAGCAAAACGAGATAGCTCGGCTGTCAGATCTGACCTACGAAGAGTATGCAGAAGCTTGGGTAAACAAACCCTTCATCCTCACCACACCTGTCAAGCAATGGCCCGTGTACGGTACCTGGACACCAGAGTACCTGCTCGAGAAATTCCCAGAAACAAAGTTTAGAGCTGAAGCAGTCGACTGGCCAATGAAAAAGTACATGTCATATATGCACGACAACGCTGACGAATCGCCCTTGTACCTTTTCGATCGCGCATTTGCAGACAAGACTGGCATCGACATATCAGCACCACCCCACTCCAAAGAAGCAGCATACTGGAGTCCCACATGTTTTGGCGACGACCTCTTTGGCGTTCTAGGCGAACACCGCCCAGACTGCCGCTGGATGATTATGGGCCCGAAGCGCAGTGGCTCGACATTCCACAAAGACCCCAACGCTACATCAGCATGGAATGCCGTTCTCACAGGTAGCAAATATTGGCTCATGTTCCCCGCTGGCCCAGGCATTGAACCGCCCCCAGGCGTCATTGTTTCAGAAGACCAGTCCGAGGTTACTTCCCCACTAAGCATTGCAGAGTATATGCTAACCTTTCACGAATTCGCCCGCCAAACTCCAGGCTGCAAAGAGGGTATTTGCTATGCCGGCGAAGTCTTGCATGTGCCCTCTGGATGGTTCCACCTGGTGCTCAACCTCGAAGATAGTCTTGCGTTGACGCAGAACTTTGTCCCAAGGAAGAAGCTACCTGATGTCTTGGGCTTCCTCCGCGACCAAAGGGCAGAAGTCAGTGGTTTCAAAGAGGACGTCTGCGATAGGGCTTATGAGCTTTTTGTAGAAAGGCTGGGTGAGCAGCATCCCGATTTGCTCGAGGAAGGCCTTGCAGAGTTGGAGAAGATGAAGACGAAGAGTAGAGGGAAATGGGAGCAGCTAACAAAGGGGGATGGTGAAGCGGAAGAAAGTGGAGGCTTCAGCTTTGGCTTTGGCGGAGATGATGATGATGCTGATATCCCGTGAACACTTGAGAAAACGTAAAGTTCATTGAATTTGCAAACGAAAAAAGATCATATGTCTGCGTATTACTATGCGATTGGGTATCGTTCCTTCATGAAATCGTAAATCATAAACGCCATATTTCGTTCATCAACATGTCCTCTTCCTCCCCCCACTCACTTTGCGTGATTGATAATCTCAGCATACATATCCTCTGGCACCTTGCCCGCAAAGCTCATAGCCACACCTATAATCTTCTGAGCATTCAAGCCAGGCAAATTACGCAGAATAGTGTTGGGACTGTAACGCAGAATGTTTAGCATGCGGTGGACAGAAAAGAAGAGAAGGAAAAAAAAAGGCCATCTTACCTCGGACTGGTCAGAATATCCGCACGAATAACAACCAACTGAGCAACAATGCACAAGATGTTCAGATGGGGACCATAGGCAAAAAGAAAGTCCCAGAGCTGCAAAACCTCAGGCAGAGGCGGCGTACACGCACACATGGTCAACACAGAGGCAAAAGCATAGATCCTGGCCTCCATATGGTGCGCCATGAGGTACTCGTAGAGCTTGGGATCCACAACCTCGAGCACCCTATCCACGAGCGCCAATCCCTTGTGCACACCCTCCATGGATCCGCGCACATAACCAGGACACTCTTGCGTAATCAGCTTCTCAAAGCCCGTAAACGCCTCGACCTCGCTGCGGGCGGCGTACAGAAAAGGTCCGCACAGCACATTCATGCCCTGCACATAGCCAATCTGCTCCGCGTCATTCGTCGTCGACGCCTCTGTGCGCGCGCCGCCCGTCGCAGAGTGCCGCGACATCATGGTCGATGTGTCTGGGCTGCCGCCGAACTCTGATAGCGTGGGGGGCGACTGCCACCCATTGACACGTGCCTCGTGCGCATCGTTGAGCCGCCACGCCACGGCGTTGAGGACTCGCGTAATGCTGTTTTGCGTGACGCGGCGCCGGAAGAGGGGATCGCCTTGGAAGGTGCGGAACGTGTCGTTTTGGATTTTGGCGTGTGCGGGCGAGGCGCCTTGTCGGACGAGGTCGAGGTACACGTCTGTACGGAGCGGCGGCGCGTTGAGCAGGATCAGCCAGATGTAGATGCGTAGTTCCGACTGTTTTGATGGCGAACATGACGTCGAATTAGCCTTTTTAATTTTGCGGATTCACAAGAGACACACAAGGGCTCGAGCGCCTTTTTTTCTCCATGCTTTGCCCATGCATGTAGCCTATGCCATTGTTGTGGCTCTTTATTTTTCGTGGGGCTGGGGAAAGGGGCGCGCGCAGAGCGAGCAGGCGGAGTAGCAACATACCATGCCCTCGCTGTTTGCGGGAATGCCTTTGGTCAGGATTGTGTAACGTAATTCCTGGAGGTACTCCTCCGGGTCGCTTGCAGAAGCTCCCTTGAGGAGCAGCATGTCCAAATTCGTCATTCTTGGAAGTGGAGGGGGGGTGTGAAGAGCGTTTGCAAGCGATTGGACTCGACCCGTGTTTGGAAGTTTGGTTTGGCGTTTCTCGCCTGCCAGCAAGCAATCGTACTACGTAGTAGTCACGGCCTTGGCGCGCCGCCAGCCTCTCATACGCGTTTCGAGGGTCTCATGTTCCGTTCCGTCTCTGTTTCGTTCTTGCTGTACAGACGGAACGTCTTATTCTGCCTGCAGTAAGCTTGGTTCTTCTTGTCCTCGATGCTAAGGCTTTTTGCCAATTGAAATCTGGAATGCAAAAACAAAAAAAATGGAATATACTATATCGTCAGGTCTTGGCCATACATATGTCACCTCCACATGCAATGACAAATTCCGTAACAATACCAGCTGCCCTTAAAAAACTACCAAGCCCACCTATGTAATCATGTTTTATCCATGTCAAGTGTATTCCTAATCCCACCCCCAAAGCCAAGCCAGAATTCCAAAAAATCCACAAAACTAAGAATAGGCCGGAAGCAAAGTCGAAAACGACAAACCAAGCCTACAAACATCCACACTGCCCAGCTTCCTTCGTGTTGCAAATGAATGACTCTGCATCCTCGGAGCACACTCTCCAAATGGTCTACCTGTTTATGTAAATATCAAACCGTTATCGCGAGCCGCCTGCACATGTACGCCACAAATGCTTCACCAAGACTAGGCGTTTACTTTTTACTCGCACCGTGAAACCACTACCTATGAGACAGACTCAACCTCAAATTTTTTTTCTCCTCCGTCTTACTCCGAGCATGCGGCTTATCGTGTTCTGGAGCCGCGGAGCGGGTGAGCTCCGCGCTGGCCGAGTCTTGTCAGTAACTGTGTCAGATATGGAGATGTGCAACTGAGCATTATTTTCACAAAAACTTGATGAATGAGTATCTAACACATTACTCCGGATTTTTATGGCACATACGACCATCGGCGAAGTATTGCACCGGATCCCGTTCGCTCTCCACACGTTAAATCTTCGACCGGCGGACTAGTAGTCAGGTGGGTGACCACTGGCGAATCCCCGCTGTTGTATGTTTTTTTTTGCGCTTTTGATCTTGACAGAGCCTCTAAGAATGAATTCTAAGAAATTGAAGTTGATTTGAATAATCTATTGAGTCATTTTCCTCAGTTCTTTAAAGTCTGATAGCAGTATAGTTTTTTGTATATAGAGAAAAACTAGAATATGAAGAAAAAAAGTTCAGTACATTACACATGAGAATGCATAGAGCTATTGTTATAAATTATATGCCTTCTTCCCAAAGTTACTTCTCATTCATAAGCAAAGTTCTTCCTACTCAAAATATGTCTTCACTATTGCACTGCTGATTAAAGAGGATATCTAGCCAATACACTGATATCATCATATGAAAAACTTCACTTCACCTCACTGCTTCAACAGCCCGTTTTTCATCTTTCTCCCCACATTTTCACCAACAATCATCACCCTACTCCATAAGTAACTCAATATCCCAGACCCCATACCCAATCTTGCCTCCTTCCCCTACACTGGACTCTCCATCCGACTTGACACGCGCACCAATAACACCATCGACATCCTTTTGCAACACCCTGTTGGAACCTGACTGCTCAAGCCACGCCAGGGCCATCCACTGTGCATCTCCTTCCACATCGATGGCTGGGTACCCATCGGGCTGAGCCTCTTTGCCCGCCCAACGGTAGAGCGAGGCACATACTTTGCACCCCGGTGCGCCATCTTTCTATAGAAATTCTACTATTTAGTCTTTGATTTCGATCGCGTCATCGCTTTTATCGCCAGAAAACGAGAGCAGTGTAAAATGCACTCCGACCAAGCAGCCATCTACGTTTTCGGGCATCAAGGCGTGGAATCGCTCCTCTTCGCTTGAATCAACTTCGTCATACACGGCTAGTTTTGAGTTGGCGATTTCGGAAACCATTGCCTCCTTGTCAATGGTGTCGTTTGGATTTTTGTAAGCGACTGCTTGTTCGTGTGCGCCGAGGGGCCGCGTGTATTCTACATTCAGTTTCGGACTTATGTCACGGAAGGGTTTACTTTTTGTCACGGATAGATCGTCTATGGCACATATGTGCACGATTGCAGACTTTGCGCTTGATTTCTCTTCGTGTGAGTAGTTCTCAGCATCGTCAGGTGCGGTGGCGCGTAGACAGAAGGCTACTTTGGCTTTGGAAGAGGGGATGGCAGGTAGATTGAGGAGGTCTTGGAAGTGGAGTTTTGTCCAGCGGAGGAAGGTTGGGGCAATGGAGACGATTGGGTTGTGGAGACGTACGTGGACGAAGAGAAGGCCGGGTTTGAGGGGCGTGGAATCCATGGGTTTATTTTTTCTTGTTTTAGTTGAGTGAGTAGAGTAGATGTTAGGAGTTCTTAATACAGCTGCGACTTGGATTGGAAAAGGGGATGAAAGAAACTGAAAACTCAAACACCAGGAATCTGGGCTATTTAGATATTCATTTCAACAGCGTATCTTAACACTCCTTGTGTTCCCTAACATACTCAACATTGCAGGCGCTTACTCGATGACGAAATACCTGCATTCGAGTTCCCAATCTTACAGTCCATGTAACCTCGCAACGGCATGCACCACCTGTACAAGTACCCGTCATCCTGACTATATTCCCATCTAGGAAAACGGATATTGGGGTCCCGCCTGCGCAGAACCACATGTACATGTATGCGCATTAAATACCCAACCCATAAACCCAAGAAGCCACTTGATGCAGAAAATTAGAAGAGGAAGGATAACCATATCACTCCCTTGAATAGATAATACTGCAAAAACATGTTTTGATATGTCGTCCCAGTTACACTGCACCACGCTACACGATCCAAGAGACAGATAAGTCACGTTGTATAACAGCACCTGGGAGCAAAATAGCAACAAGCGGGGGTAAGCATATTGTTCCAGTGTCACTCATTCGACCTCGTATCCAACAACAACTACACCATACATCCACAAACCAATATATATCTTGCCAACTCACAATTCGCAGCAATAGTTCAGCACTAATAAACCCCCATCCATTCTATCCCACCAAAAAAAACCCTCGCCTTTCACCATCCCCCACGCCTCCCTCCCTAGGAAAACCACAAACATAACGAAAAAAAAAGAAGGCAAGCATATATCATACCACTCTTTGCACCTCCCGGTCTTACTATCCGATCTCACCCACCAACTCATTTTTACACTTCCATAACTAAAAAAAAACTCATCTCATCTCGCCCACACCCCCTCAAATATATAAACTTCAACGCTACACAAGTCAGCCTTGCATTAACGCTTGACACTAACCGTCGACACTAACATCGACACTACTTTCGCAGGCTCTGGCTTGGAAAAAAAGAAGGTTTGGGGGATATACTAGGGGGGGGGTGGACTAAGTTAGTATGCGCCACCACGAGGCTTTATACACTTAAAGAAAACGCAAGGGGGGTAAGAGTTTGGATAAAAGTACGTAGCGCGCTTCCTTGACTTTGCTGACGAAGAAGGGGGACGAGTGGGGGATTACACATGCATGGTAGAAATGTTGACATTAAATCCGGTTTTACACCCACGTTGAGAATAAAAGAGGAAAAAAAAAGGAGAAAGTGATCTGATATGATATAACTTCTCATCCTCCTCAGTGGCCATCCTAAAATAACTACCTTTCCGACTCCCCATCTCCATCTCAATCTCATCCCTCAATGACATGATCGCTAAAAAAAAGTAGTAGGAGACAAGTTGAAAAAGAAAACGCCAATATCCCATGTTTATCTTCCCTTTCCCCTCGCTCACTCCACTTCATCTCCATCTCCCTTTCTCTCTCAACAGAGTGTGAAAAAAAAACCAGAGACAGAAAGAAAGACAAATAAAACAAGTTAATATCACACATACACAAACACACATGCGTACTACATCTATTGCAGCCTTTCGACACACACACACACATCTCTCTGTCTTGCATCTTCTCATATCATTGGCGGACTGATAAATCACCCAGTAGCTTCCGCATCGGCATCGGCATCGGCATCGGCATCTCCACCCTCACAGTCCTCAAACTCCTAGTTCGTCGGCTGTCGCGGCAAATGCAAGAAAATAGTACACTTTTCAATCTCGACGTCTTCCTTCTTAGCAGGCGTAGCTCCCGCATTTTCAGATGATGATTCTTTTCTTTCTTTCTCCGCAATGATTTCAACTTCGATGCGATTTACGCCGCTGAGGAGTTTGGCTTCGAACAGGGGTTCGCCTTTCTTCTTTCCGCCTTCGTAACCGGGTCCTGGGCTGGCGCCATTGATGCCGGCTGTGACTGGGACGCGGTTTGCTTCAAGAGTCTTGTTGCCGTTGACGGTGACGAACAGGCGGTACATGCGGTTGGTAAGTGCAATGGGGATCTTGGGTACAATTTGGATGTAGGAGTGGGCGGGCGCGACAACCATGGTGGCACTGTACATGGTCTTCTGCTTGTTGGCGAGTATGTTGACGGACCATGGCTTTGATGCGCTCAGAGCGGGATGTGTATTTAGTGTGATTCTGGGTATTAATGCATCTTGGTAATCTACACGGCCATTAGTAAGAAATATCAATCATCCCAACAGACTGGACTTACTCTTCAGTGGGGTCTTCCTGAAACAATCAACTCGTGGTACAGGAGGCGCATGGTAGCTCTGTTGTTGTGGTGGAGGAGCGTAGTGGCCATTCTGCAGACCAAGGCCATTTGGATGTGGACTGCCGCTGGCTGTGCGAGACATGTTATGTGGTGGAGCCATGTGTGGATGCGGTGTTTGGACAGGAACGCTGAGTCGTGAGCTATCGGGCGCGGTGCTTGCAGGCCTTATTGCGCTCAGCGCCGGAGACTGCACATCTTGCTTGACACCGTTGACAGCTGGTGGAGACCCCCCAGTTTTACCTTGGGCAGCAGACAATGGAGCGCTCGTCGAAGCGCCGCCCTTGGGCCCAGAAAACGGATTTGCTGATGCTCCAGGCGTTGCTGCTTCGCCAGACGCGGCTCGTGATGACTGGTTCCCCATGCTGTTGAGTACATGCCGTTGCTGCCGTAAAAGAGCGTCGTTGTCGACAATAACGCCCGGAGTTGCAGAATCGCGAGCACTTGGAGTATTAGGCTCTGAGCCTGGACTTGGTTTGAGTTTTAGCTTCAGTTGCTGCTTAGGAGCTGCTGATGCCGTCGACATGTTAAGTTTGAGCTTCGGCTGTGTTGGCTCGTTGACCTTTGATTTAGCCTCTTCAAGTTTTTTGTAGAAGATTTCCTGGGCAAGTTAGAAAAGACGTCAGTCAGGATGGATTCAGCGTACCTCAAGCTCTAACGACAAATTGTAAATATCACTCCCGTCTTCGTTGTAGATGCGAGCATTCTTCCAGATCAAGCTGAATGCACTTTCAAAAGCATCCCAGCTCTTGAACAGGGTATGGCCTGTAGGAGCTTCGCGACCAATGACGCCCCGCACTTTCTTCTGTATCGCAGACAGCGACATGGGATCCTTGATCAACTGATAGTAGTCCTTCAAGCTCCGTGATGGGAGATTTTGGAAGGGGACGAATATCTGTAGGCCTTGACTGGAAGGGTATTAGTACTGATGCAATACAGTGCAGCTGAGATACACCACTTACTCCTCGTATTCAATAATCTCCCGCACAATCTGTTCCTGTGCCTGCTGAAAGGTCTTGCCTGTATACTCGGCACCATCGTTGTCATCAGGCGCTGCAGACGCCGATTGTCGCAGTTTCGATGGGGCTGGCGTAGCTGATGCTGCAATAGCAGCTGCTCGCCGAGGGCGTTCGACGGTGTCATGTGTAACGGGTGTCTGTGGGACTCTGGGCGTTGATACGACGCGGGGCGACGGTTTTGAGGGAGTCGAGTTGTCTTCGCCAGGAATGGGAGTAGCTACTGCGACGTAGTTGCCGTCCCGGTATGCTGGATTATGCTTCACCATCCAATTGGAGGCAGTCTTGCGTAGGCGCTCAGCATCTTCGTAGATGACTGATTTCTTGTCGTTGTAGGCCTTTGCGTTGTTGACGAGTCGTTTACAGTCGCTCTCGACTTGAGCCAGGCTGGAATATTCTCCATTGAGTAGTTTTTTCTGAGGCGCCTCGAGTCAGCAATCCCGCACGAGAGGTATGAATAGTAGCAAATAATATAGGGTGGTAGTATTGAATTCGGATTGGCGGTGGTGAAGGCGCATGATATATGGGTGAAGATTGCAAAGGAGCAAACAGCAAGTAAGCGTACCTCGATGGTGTCTATCGCAATGGGCAACTTGGTATACTCGTAGTAGTCGGGCACTTCGTCCTAGACACGGCTGTCAGTGTGGGCCCTGATGGCAACGGGACCAGAACATACCCTATCCGGGAGGGTAAGGAAGTGAACTGCTATGGGTCGTCCCCTGCAGGCTGTCAGTAAGGAATCGCGGGAATTGCTCGCCTGAAGGCGTAGAAGCTATGCCATGTGAGACTAGCGACAGAGGCCGAGCACGCACGTCTTGTCTTTTGCCTGCTTCAGGCTGTCGAGGAACTTCAAGCCGGCCGTCGTCGTCGAGGCTACCGTCTCCGAGTTGGCATTGGTGTCGGCCTGCACGCGAGCGGGTCGCTGTCAGCAAAGGTTCGTAGGCTATTCGACAATGGTTCTCCAGGGAGTCCTCGATGCATCGCCGGCGCGCGCGTGGTGTTGGGGGCAGCGAGGAGGGGCCGACGGAGGTGGTGGCTACTCGTCGAGCCCCCCAGGTGTCGCGCGCTCTTGTCCAGAGCCCATCCCGCATCGCGACCAACACGCCTTGTGCATCTCCAGAACACACCCCGACGATGCATCAACCCTCGCCCATGAACTGCACGTACCGGCCCTTTTTGTCGCTTCGCAGGGCGATTGTCGTGGTCGCTCGCAGCGGCGTTGGCGGCTTTCCGTTTGGCCGCGCTTTCCATTGCCGGTACTTTTGCGATCGCGTAGTCTATCCAAACGAGGCCCACAAGGTCTCGAGGCGAGTAACGAGTGTGGCGGCGGTGCAGTGAGTTGCGCGTTCAGTCGTCAACCCGGTGGACGCGCCGCAGTGCTCAATCTAGGGTTCTCCCGGCTCTGCCAAGACTGTGTGCACGAGCCAGGCAGCGAGTGCATCACAGACCCAACACTGTCGTTGTTGGACACACATCAACCAACAATAGTAACACGAATAAAAACAATCAAAACACACATTGTCCCCCGCCAATTTCGAACTACAAACACTGATATCACCATTCAAGAGCTACTAGGCGCGGTGTCCTGGCTGCTGTCTCTCAGGGGTATACATGGAACAATGAGACCCTCCGCTAATACCGCAGCAAACCCATCATGTTTGTGACAACACCTCAGCAACAAGGAAAAAGACTGCCCAACAAGCCCCTTTACTTGCTTGCTGCCTTTTCTGATGTTGCGTTCTTCTCAAACTCTGCCCGCGCCTCCTGCTCCTTCATCTCGCGCACTTTGGCAAGCACAACTTCTCTGAAGATGGCTCCCTTTGCGATTCTGCTCAGACGTCCAGGTCCCTTGCCTGTGCCCGGCGTCTCCTTGGTCTCCAGGCTCTTGCCGTCTGAATGTCCAGCAATGGCCTCACCTGCAGCCTCGCGCGCGTTGGCAGGCACGTCAGCCTCGCCAGGCACGTCTTCCTCCTCGTCTTCCTGCATCTTGAGCGCTTCAATGCGGTTTGCAAGCTTGACCAATTCGATACCGCGCCTGAGACGAGCCTTTGCCGCGTATGCCTTGATCTCTGGCACCAAGTTGTGATCCGTGGCAGTTTTTCCACTGAGCCATACGTGCTTGAGGGCAGCCTAAACATTGTTAGCCGTCAATCGATACTTGAGGAAATCTTGCTCACTTCGCTCGTCGGTCGCTTGGATGGGTCGGGCTCTAGCAGATTCTTGATAAACTCCTTGGCCTCTGGGCTGACTTCCTTCCAGTAGCGCTCGTGGAAAATGACACGGCCATTCTTGCATTCCTCAATCAAATCCGCAAGGTTCTCCGATCGGAACGGTGAGTATCCGCAGAGCAGTGTGTATGTGATGACTCCCATAGACCACATGTCGACGGGCTTTCCGTGGCCCTTCTTGAGCATCACCTCAGGAGCAGCGTATCCAAATGAGCCAGCCATGGTGGTTAGGACTTCGGTCTTGGAGTCGAGCATCTTGGCGATACCGAAATCAGCAAGTACGAGGGATGAGTTTTCGTCGCGTGTGAGATAGAGGAGGTTCTCTGGCTTGAGATCTGTCTGTTGTTAGTATCGTTGTGGTGAACCAGCGGATGCACAACAAACCTCTGTGTACAACATTGTTCTGGTGAAGGTAGTTGACTGCATCAAGCACCTGTCGAATCGTCTCGGCAGCGTCCTTTTCTGTAAACTTTCCCTTTTCACAGATGCGGTCGAAGAGCTCTCCACCAGTTGCCAATTGGGTTACAATGTAGTATTTGTCCTGGGCAGAATGTTAGCTTACTGGCCTGCCCCACGTCGTTTGTTAGCATGCCTACCCTTGACTCGAACCAGTCGTGAAACTTGACAATGTGCGGGTGCTTCATGCGCTGCAGCATCTCCAGCTCGTCGTAGACCATCTGCTCGTTTCCGCGGACATTCTTCTTCAGGATGATCTTGACGGCAACCTTGCCCTCAGGACAGTCAGCCTCCCTGACAATACCGTACGTTCCGGCGCCCAGTGTCTTTCCGAAGCGGTATCGTGATCTGCAATTGGTACGTTCAGTAAGGGTGCAAGCGGAGGCGGGGTATCAAGAAGCACCCACTTGCGATCATAGCTGTCGGGCTGGCCGTGCAGCTTGTTGAGCATGTTGGTCACTGTGCACGCAGTTAGTCAGGCGAGCAGCTTGCAGCGCAATGCAGAGAGCAGGCACATACTCATGATGGGCAAGCCGGTGTGCAGTTATACGACTGCGACGGGCGTGTTTTGGGGCGGAAGGTGAGGCTTTGGGGGTGCCTATCGGGCGCGTTCAGCTGGCGGGGAGGTTGGTGAGGGGTAGGTATCAACAGATACGTAGGAAGCAAGGCGTTCTGAACGAGGAAAAGAGCGGGCGGCAAAGGAAAAAAAGAAGTGGTGAAAAAGGAGGCACAGGCTGAGCTGGGTCAGCAACAATAAGTCCAGGGTCTGTTTCTGGACGAGCTGGAGTTGCACCTGGGCCGACGGTGGGGGCAGGCGCAGGCGCACCTGAAAGTCGTGTCCGCCTCGTGGCCTGTGGCTGACCTTTTGTGAGGCGCAGCACCGCCTAGCTGCGTAACCCAACCATGTCTATACGTTCGCACCAATACTCTCCGTGTCTATGTATATCCCGCTGCCGCTGCCGCTGCCTCCTCATGGCCATGTATGCAAGGCTGCATTGGCACTGCTTACGGCTTTGCTGTGCACACTGAGAGCAACAGCCTGTTTGGCGAATCTCTGCTGTCAGCCGCCATCACTCCACAGTGGCTCCTGTCATCTCTAGCACCCAAAGCATGGGCCTTACCGAATCCACTCGAGGCGCATCTGGCGCGTCTCCCCGAGTGCTTGTCGCCAGTATCAGCAAGAGAAGATAATACATCATAGGGAAGGGAAGAGACGTCAGTCTAGGGAGGAACCATCAAATGGTCGGGTGTAAGGGCCGATCCTGGTCGTGCAGCGGGAGCAAGGCAAGCCTGACAGGTTTGCATGTGCGATTCCTACGTCATGCCGTTTTGCCCATACATAAAATCAGGGTCTTGATCAACACACACACAACCATCACATTTCTTCAGCTTTCTCCAACCTCTCTCCAGTACCAGTACTTTATCTATAACCCTCACTTCACAAACACACTCCCAACTTTCAACCATGGCTGTCAGCTTCCTCGCAATCTTCGCAGGCCTCATCGCCTTGACAGCAGCCTACCTGTACGTTTTCGGTATCTCGCCTGAGCTAAAGCGCAAGATGGAGCGCCAGGCACTCAAGACCATGGGCGAGAACAAGATGTCTTACATGACCAAGGGTAAGTCGTGACATAGTCCACCCCCCTCCCACTATCACCTGGAGTACACTGACACCTTACAGATGCCATCGACAAGGTTCCTGCCTCCGACCAGGAGAACATCAAGAGCCTCAAGAAGGGCCTCGGCAACATTGCCGGTGGCGCTACCCAAAACCCCCTTGGCGAGCAAACTGGTGAAGCTGCGGACACTCTCACCCGTCCCTTTACTGGTCGCTAATGCCCCTTCTCTGTACAGTTCACGCAGTCACCCAAGCCAGGGACTCGGCGTCGAACTCAACTAAGAACGTGTGGCTTGACTGGGACACTGTCCAGAGTTATCCCAAAGCTGCGCTTGACCTTGTCTCGGCAGTAACGAACAAGACTCAGGATACCGCTCAGTACCATGTCCCAAAGAAGGCGGAGTAACGGCGTGATGATGTATGGGTGGATGAGTGGTTGGTTTTTGATGAGCGTTCTCGTTGTTTGGATATGATTCTGACGCATCTCTTTTCTTCCGGTGGCTACAACCACCTCTCACGACCTCGATGACCCCTTTGTAATAACACTCAATATCTCATGAAGCTCAACTATCCAATCAATGTCTTGATCTCACCTTCATCTTCTTACGGTTATCCCGCCACTCCACACTAGCCAAGCTACACCCTCCCAGCACAGCACAATCCCCCAGAACACAACCTGGAATGCAACCTTCTTCGTCTTGTGTTGGAAATAATGCATCCCTGCCAGTGCACCCGGCCATCCCCCAACAAGCGCCAACGTCTGCAACGTCGTTTCCTTGGCCCTCCACTCCATATTGCGCGCCTGCATCTTATCATACCCATAAAACAAAAACGTAGCGCCATTAACAACACAGGTATACAGAACTGCATACAAGGGAAACCGCGACAGAGTGTATAGTCGCATGAGTGCCGCAGCGGGGAGAAGCAGTGACGCCACACCAGCTACTGTTGCTACTGTCCAAGGTCGATGCCGGGGTTTAGCTCGTGGTACCATCTTCACTTATACTGTGTATGAGTGCGTTTATACGTGGGGATATTTACGCGGTCGTTCAAAATAGGAAGAAAAAATAGCGTATTCGGATTGTTAGACACGAATATTCAGAGCAGACGTTTGGAAGGCGGGGTGGAAAAGCAAGGCTGCGATGGCGCTGTTTTCTTAAGCGGCTCGCATGCCCTGTCGATCTCCCGGTTTGGCGGGTTGCAGGGGCGCTTGGGCGGATGGGGGTTAGTATAGATGTATGGAGTGGACTTTGACGTGTAGTTATCGTGACGTCTTGTCTGACTATGTGATGTACAGAGGAGCTTTGTTCTTCTTCTGTTCTTTCTAGTAATAGATCTTGCGTGAGTTCGCTGTGTCGCAAAAACAAAAAGTATGTGGTATTGATCAAGGTGAGTATTGCGCCAGCGAGAAGCATCGACAAGTTATTTATCGGATTTTGTTCAGACTGCAAACATCTGCATACAACTTCAATACCCGAGTGTTTACACGCCTTCCTATTGTCGGTTTTCTCACCTCACAACAAACACTGGTAAACACACACACACACACGCATGCTTGCACCTTCCTCAGCCCGTCCCGCACCTTCTTACTTAGATTCAACCCAAGCCACGCTTGCAATTTCACCTTCCGCCACCTAATTCCACTGTCATCAATCCGACGCATCGGTCGTTGAACCCCAGTTCAGCCACATAACATACGTCATGCAAATACAATTACAGCCCTCCCAAACCTACTTCGACTCACACGTGATGCTGGGCCTAGATCACCTTCTACTCGCCTAAGAAACCGCATGTACCTACGCACGCTTATCCACCCACGCTGACGTGTATTTAGACCCTATACTAATAGCAAGTAGCAGCCTCATCAAACATCAAGGCCCGACTATCGGGTACACCGCAACAATCCTTTTGAGGTATTATTCGGGCTACTTACTAACCAAAACAAAAATCGACATGGTTGAGGAAGAGACGAAAATATTCGGATACTTACGTATTTCCGGAACGACAGTAAAGCCGGCTGACAGCGCTACGAGCCGGAAGAAACAAAACAAAATATGCCGGTGGGCATAGCTTCGACTAAACGGGCATATTGCAACCCCATCCTTCGGCATGGATGCCATGTTTAAGTGATACAACGACAGTTTGACACCACCATGCTCGCATTTACAACAAACACAGGCAAGCCTAGGCAAAGATGAGCAGCTTTTTTTCTTTCTTTCTTTTTTTCTCTATTATGAAGGGGCGACCATCGAGTTCTCTCCCCTGGTTTAATTTGTTGAGAGAACCAAAAAAACGCCACTAACTTACTTTACAAGGCCCTATAATCCCCCTGCACGGAGATTAAATTTCTCCAATTCACCGAAAAAAAAGCACCTTATCGCGGCACCCCTAACCCTTCGACAATGATGTCCCCAAAAAACCAAAAAAAAACCCGATGGGAAAAAAAAGAAAAAGCTTGTTTGAAGGGAGTTGCAATAGTATCAAGAGTTAGATTTTTTTTGTTCCACTCTACTTGCTACTAGGTATAAGAAATTAAACACTAAAAAATCAGCTACACAGGCTTCCTCAAAGCTGACAACTAACCACCTTCATCCTCTATATCGACATTGCCAAGTCCTCATTTGTGTGTGTATTCCTTTGTTTCTCAGGAATAACTACACAAACGAAGGGCAAAGGAACTAATAAAACAAAGGGAAGAAAATAGTAAGACACATGATGGCGTGATAAAATGGAACCCCGCAGCATAAGTAACGAAGCTGACTGGGATTTGAACGTGTTGTGTGTGGTTGATGCGCTACATATAGAGATACATATGGATAAATATTGATTCCCCCCCTCCCTTCATCTTAAAAGGTTACTGTGTTGAATTGCTTATGAGAGGACATCAATGCAGCCAAAGTGCTGCTCAACGCCATAGGCACCAGCAGGCTTCCAGGAGTCGTCCTGGTAGGAGAAAACACTAGCCTTGTCACCGACAGCCTCCTGAATCTTGTGCATGGCGGTGCGCTGAGCGTCGGGGCTAGCGACGGCCTTGCCGTTGGTCTGACCCTGGGAAGGCCATCCGATCTCGCCAATGTAGGCACCACGGGCAGCGGCCTCGGGGCAGACCTTGGAGGCTTGCTCGAGCTGCTGGGCGGCAAAGTCACCGGCCATGTCGGCACTGACGGACTGGGTGAAGTAGGGCTGGACCTGGCAGACGAAGACGTCAATGTGGTCGCAGAGGGCGGCACCCTTGCTCTCCCAGACATCGACGGGCTCGGTGGTGGTGATAGGGACAGTCGAGGGGAAGCCGGCGCCACGGAGCTCATCGCGGACGTGGTCGATGTAGGAAGCAAGTTGCTCGGGCTGGCAGTTACCGTTAAACATGCACTCGTTACCGACAATGACCATGGAGGCGCTGTCCTTGGGGGCCTTGTTCTTGATGTCGTCGAGCTGCTTGTTGGCGTACTCGGAGAAGCAGCCCTTGTCGCCAGCCTCGAGGTAGATACCGTAAATGATCTTGAGTCCGTGCTTCTCGCACTCAGGGACAACGTTCTCGAAGACACCGCAGTCGGTGTTGTACACACGGATAGTGGTGAAACCTAGACCAGCGATCTTCTCAATGTCAGCAGCAACCTCACTAGCTTCCTTGCACTGGCCGGACTTGGCGTAGGGAGTGTAGGTAATGGACCACTTGTCGCCGTTGGTTGGGAAGTGACCATTGCCACCGGATGGCTGGGTAGGCTTGGGCTGCGCGCTGCTGGTGGAAGGAGTAGGCTTGGGCTTGGGGGTGTCTGGGTGGGCAGGCTGACTCTGCTGAGGAACAGCGGGGTAAGTGGCCGGCTGGCTCTGCTGAGGAACGGCTGGGCTGCTGGGCATGGGAGTATCCGGGTGGACAGGCTGGCTCTGCTG